>NC_068356.1:125732945-125903852 GCF_020536995.1 Dreissena polymorpha | reverse complement strand
GGAGGGAGGGAGGGAGGAAGGGAGGGAGGGAGGGAGTGAGTGATGGAGGTGAGTGAGTGAGTGAGTGAGGTGATGTGAGTGAGTGAGTGAGTGAGTGAGTGAGTGAGTGAGTGAGTGAGCTGAGTGAGTGAGTGAGTGATGTGAGTGACTGACTGAGTGCATGAGTGACTGAGTGACTGAATGAGTGAGTGAAGAAAATTAACAACATTTAACAATTGTTATGTATTCCGCTTTTGAGGGCTTTATTTTATAATTGATTGCATGAACCTCAAGCTTACACTTTCGATCGCTGATGAACAATAACAACATCCACACCACTTATAATTATGATCAAATAAATAATGTGTTATTATTGTTTAACTATCATTTATATAAGAAAAAAAACGGCTTATTTATGTGTTTTGTGGGATTTTCAGTATCAGAGACGTAGATAGATATATAACGTGTTATCTACGTCTCTGTCAGTATATATATATATGTAGTCTTCCGATCACGTTTACTCTGATGTTTATAACTTATTGTATTTTTATAAAGAAGAAAATAAATTTATGAATAAAAAAATATTGATACTAAAAATGATATATATTTGCGCTATTATTTAAGAGATTTGATGTTTATTGCGGATTATTTTATCGTTTTATTGACTAAATAAAAGTCCTTTATACATGTTTTACGTTAATTACTGTAACCATGGCAGTGTTTTTGCCATTTAGTCAGTGCGCATGCGCTGAAAAGATTGGTCAGCCACAAATGGGCGTGAACCTTATAGGACAAGCGCAATATGCCCTGTTTTTTGGTTTATCGTTTTGCGCCAAAATCTGTCATTGGTTGATGTAAAATCACCACAGCGTGATAAAAGAAGAATTAACAGAAATCACGTCGCTAACGATAATACAGATTATATGTGTTGATCCAAGCTGTTCCTATCGAGCTCAACTGCAGCAATGGGGTTGCTGTCAACTACTCAAGTTTTCTTCTTATTTGTGAGTATTAGTGAGGAATGTTTGGGAAATAACAATATAAATAGGTTTCGATTATTATGAAACTATAATTTCAAACTTGAAGGTCACCCCTTTTTAGTCGTTGGCATAAAATATCATCAGGCGAATAAAGTGGTTTATTCCCAATAACTCGACCAAGCCCATTTAATATGGTGACCAATAACTAATATTCTTTGCTATATTTGATACTATTTTATACAATAAGAGTTTTTTTTCATGTGTCTCAACGTTGGCTGTCTGTTTTTTTTTCTAATGAAATAAGGGTTCAAGTATATACCGTAACATATTCTTTTTAATTATCAACATTAAAAATCACATTCAAATTTGTGTATATTTGTTTCACTTTAAATTGTTGTTTCCAAAATTCACTTTAGAAAAGATGACAATTATCAAAACAATCTATTCGAAGCTGGTGATACAGATTTGTCGGGGACAGCATGTTCATATTATCTTAATGATTAAGATAATTCAACATCTTTAAATTTAGTGAATCTAGTAGTAGAAGTAGTAGTAGTAGAAGTAGTAGTAGTAGTAGTAGTAGTAGTAGTAGTAGTAGTAGTAGTAGTAGTAGTAGTAGTTAGTGGTAGTGGTAGTAGTAGTAGTAGTAGTAGTAGTAGTAGTGGTGGTGGTGGTAGTGGTAGGAGTAGTAGTAGTAGTAGTAGTAGAAGTACTAGTAGTAGTAGTAGTAGTAGTAGTAGTAGTAGTAGTAGTAGTAGTACTAGTAGTAGTAGTAGTAGTAGTAGTAGTAGTAGTAGTAGTAGTAGTAGTAGTAGTAGTAGTAGTAGTAGTAGTAGTAGTAGTAGTAGTCGTAGTGGCGGTGGTGGTGTAAGCGGTAGTGTTAGCGGAATTACTCAGTAGAAACTATAATGACAATAGTCACAAATCACTTTTATCACCATAATCAAAAGAAGTATAGTTCTTGTTTTAATAAGAGAACACATTTTATTGGACGATAAAGTGATCATTAATTTATAATAAATTTCTGAGTAAAACAATTGAACGCATACATACGAACTAAAATCGAATTTACTTATAAACGAGGAAGTATTAAGTGTGGTAGCGTGATTTGTTGAATACGTATGAAAGCAGTCGCCCTCGTCGTCAGTAGTAGTAGCAGCAACGACAACAGCATCAGCAGTAGTAGTTGTGGTGCTGCCTGGTGGTGGTGGACGTGATAGTTGTAGAGGTAGCAGTAGTGGTAGAGAAGTTGCATATACGTAGATGTTTCAGATTACATTTACTGTGAGTGCCTTTATTACAGTAAATTAAAGTATTCGAAGTGATCATTTTAATTGAAATGAACCGTTTCATAAAGGTCTAAATTTATTTCATTTTTTTCCACCGTATTTTTGATAGCGTCTCCTTCCTTGTTGTTTATATTATATCTCATGAAGCTTTACAAATGTAATTATATGCCTATGCTTATTTTTTTCATCATCAATTAAGATATCTTATTACATCTAAGTAAGTCGGTAAGCCACGGGAGTCCTATTATAAACAGCGATTAAAATTTCATACTTGATAATTTTGACGCTCAGACAGGTCCATTTATTGGGGTTCTAATATACAGGATATAAACAAAGATAACAATCGCTCTTTTTCTGAGTTCAAAGCATTCTTTAAGGACACATGTGGTTCCATTCGGAGATTAGCGCTTTATACCACCCCCCACACCAAAACAAAAGAAAACATAATTACACGCTAAAATGATAATTTTGTCGAAAGACTCAAATGAATTTTTATTCACGCGAAAACGTTTTCCCTTACATCGCATAAATATGATTTTTATTCCGAATTTGCAAATTCAAAAAGGTGTAACCGTTGTCGCTTGTTTTAATCAATTACAAGCGTGAATCGATTTTAAATTAAAATTAAACCGGATTTTCAATGATATCCTCAATAAAAACAAAATTTCTTACGATTCTGTCCACATATATAGCTATGAGCGGGGACTTTAAATAGGGTGTCGTTTGTCCGGGTATACAATTCAATCGGGTGCCGATTGTCCGGGTCGAAAAATTACAGGGCGCCGACTTCCGCGTATGCAAAATACACTGGGTGCCGATTGTCCGGGTGCCGTTTGGCCTACAATCAGTAGTAGTAGTAGTAGTAGAAGTAGTAGTAGTAGTAGTAGTAGTAGTAGTAGTAGTAGTAGTAGTAGTGGTAGTAGTAGAAGTAATAGTAGTGGCGGTGGTGGTGGTGGTGGAAGTGGTAGTGTAATTACTCAGTAGAAACACGGAGTACTGTGCAGTAACATTGTTTCGGTATGAAATAGCGTGCGTATGGCATAACAAGTAACACAACAGTAGCGCCGACCTTCTTCCATATTTTCTTTCGGTGTTAGTGTAAACAAACTTACTTTGTTGCCTGATTATTGCAGCGTTATAATTAGGTCCAGAAGTTGCGATGTAAAGCAGCCGTGTGCAGTTTGTTGGAATCACAATTAATATTTAGTTGAATGTAACCTGTTGCAAAAAAGCAATGTGTATATTTCAGTAATATTTAGCACAATAATATTATTTATGTTATTTTTAGGAAATATCTGTCACCGATTTATTTTACAAAATGATTTGTAGAATTAGTTTTTCGAAACGCGATTATGTTATGAGAAAAACTGGCTGATTGTTGAGATTCCTGACAACCAATGAAATTATTTGCTACAAAATGGCGGGTGTTTTTATTTGAAGAAAAGTGTCGATATGTGTTTATATAAAATTCTTGTGTTTATAATGTATTTTAAAGAAGTGCTGGCTATTTGTTTAACTTCTTTTACGATGAAAGTAAGGTTAATGTCGATTTAGCGAAGGAAACGTCTTCTGTTCGTTGAGATAAGGTAAACTAGGTTACTGGTTTAGTATGTAAATTCGGACAGTACGTAAGTCGGACACACGTAATAACTCACTCAATTCCGATGAAATTTGACAATTTTTGGTGAAAAGGCGAGTACATTCATTGATACATTTTTAATGGTGTTGCATCATTTAAGCGCTTTATTTGCATGTGTCCGACTTTATAATTTTAGAACAGGAAATCCACAGTTTTTTTTTAATGGAAATGCTCATCAAGTGTCCAATGTTTATTACTCGACTACTCGTAGGGTGAATCCGTGAAAAGTCGGACAGTTGACAGTAAAACACATAATAAACTATCCAATTACAGACTTGAAATCCCCAGTAACACGCATTTAGCGACACATAGCCATTCACTTTGAAAAAATACATTTGTACAGTATGTACATGGACACCGTTTACGTTAACACAAAATCAATGATGTACTGGTACTTTTTGTTCTTTTTAGAGCACACATGGCTGTTTTCTAGTAAGAGTAGGCTAATTTATTGCCATTTTTGTCATTTGGTAGTGGAAACTTCAAGTGTGTATACAAATGACTGTAGTTTACCATCCCTTTAAATTATCTTAGAGGATATTACCTTGTAGTTTACAATTTGAGTCATTGTTTTTCTCATGGCCTTTGATTGAAGTGGCACATTTTATAGTCTTTAAATTGGCGCACAGTTCATTTCTGCAATCTGCGATTGCATTCTGCAGTTTAATTATTTAGCCAGGGCTCAACACTAACAGTGGTCTGTTGACCCGGGGTCAGTAAAAAATAGGGAGGACCAGTGAAACTAGAAATTTGGTTGATCCGTCGGACCAGTTAAAAATCCTGGCCGGCTTATTGTGAAATACTGGTGGAAAGCCGTTTTCATTAATAAAACAACTTTATTTGTTCATAATAAACCGATAATTTCATCATATTTTTTGGGCCTACTCGAGACTGGGATGAAAAATAGCAACATATTGGAAATTCCAATTTTCCTAGATGCCCGAATGACAAAAACCTGTTGTCGGATCAAAAAATCGATTTGCATTCCGCAAATGTCTCTGGACTTCGCCGTGATCGATACAAAATTCAAAGCGTTTGGATTGAGAAATTAACAAAATGGTATTTATTATTTTGAAAAAGCAGCAATCAGTCTTCGAAATTAGCACACGCCTTGCCCGTGGCCAGTAAAATTACTGCCGGGCACATACAAAAATTCACGTTTGTGGCCCGCCGGGCATGTAAATTATTGAAGCCGATTGACAGTTTATAAAAAAAATCGTAAGCGGTTCTTGATATTTGCAGATCTATTTTTCAATTTTGCGAACAAACACCTTGCCGTAAGTTGTAAAACAATGAAATTCGATTGGTTTAACAACACGCACCTGCTTGCACACGTCATCGTTGTTGTTTTTGACCGATGCAGTTCGGTCACATTCGGTTCTTATCGACGGTTTCTCTAGACATTAATCGAGAAGATGCTTTTTGAATCGATCATTTCAATCAAGTAATACGCTTCCGTTTTTGTCAATGTAAACAAAAAATTAATGTCATTGTCGACATAGAGGCTATGCAGTATCTTAGGTATGTTGATGGGGCTAAACCCGATAAAGCACTTCCAAAATAGAAAATTGACAATGATTTGAGAAAAAGGAAGCCAAGAAAGGATACGAGGACACCAGAGAACGCTCTTTTCAAGAGCACTGGTGTAACGATCGACCGTCTTAATTTTAGTGACTGATTAGATGTAATTGTATTCACTACGATTGAAACAAATGTTCTGCTTTACTATGTGTAGCATGTAAGTGTTAAAATGTTTTGATTTGTTATAATTTTGGTTTAAAAAAGTTTGGGCATGTAAAAAATATGTTGGGCATGTAAAAATTCTTAAGTTACTGGCCCGACTGGCATGTAACTTTTCAAAGCTTATTTCGAAGACTGAGCAATAATCAGCATGTATTGATCTTAGTACCATCAGAATATACTTTGTTTACCCTGCAAATTTACACTGGAGAGCGCCGAATAATGTTTTGATATTGCCGGAGAATAAATGTGCGTATTTTCAAGATAACAAATTTTCACGATGTGGAATTTCATTCTGGGGGTGGTTGAACCTGTTACCTCCGCCTAAAAACCCTAAAACTAATGAAGAGAAGCTTGAAGTACAGCAATTTTGAAAAGGACGAGAGATATTTCAGTAGATAGTATAGTTTTCTTTTTATAAATGCACAATACATTGTGGATAGTCCGGAAAGTTAATTGAAATGTAGGTAAAATAACATAGATATTGTCGGACCACTTAAAATCTTGGAGGACCAGTAATTTCTGAAAGCTGGTGGTCCTTTGGGTCAGTAGGTAAAAAAGTAAGTGTCAAGCCCTGATTGCTGTGTGTTCAACGCTAACAAAAACAAGTATGAACTATTTTTCGAAAACCCATGCGCTCGAGTTAGCAAATCGACCAATCATAAAAAAATTTAAGTTAACATCGCTCAGTGATCTATTTTTAGAAAGGTATAGTGACAAATTGTAAACAGAATAAACTTGCGTCATAAATTAAACATTTTAATTCAAGATTAAAATTTGCCAATTGGCATTTTATTTACAGTTGGCTTTCGGTCAACTACTTACTTTTAAAATGGTTGTTCAATGAAAGGTTTGGTTGCCCGACCATTGGTTTTTATTATCATACAGTTTTTGCCTTGTTAGGCTGAAAGAAGGGTTTATGTCTGGGAGGGTTTTTTTTCCGGATACCCAGTAACTTGTAAGGATGGGCAATTGAAATTGTGATTTTATATAATTATATTCCTAACAGGTTGTGCACAGTATTCATTCTTGTAACTTCACAAACAGTCTGCACGCTAACTATAAGCCCGACAGCCCAGGACTGGTTAAATGTTAATCGGGCTACTAGAAATTAATAATTTATATAGTCGGGCTATTGGATTCTGTTTCCAATAAAGCATCATAATTCGGGCTAGTGGTTAAAATATATTACCGTGATGACTGTTCACAAATAATTTATGGTGGAAACAGTTACAATTAAATTTTGTTTTTATTTCAGTGTTTGTGTGCGGTTGTATTCATGCAGCCAGAGCTAATCCAGGTAAACTGGAGTAGCGATGAAGAACTGGTACAAGTAAGGTGGTCAGACTCCGATTCTGGGGACCCAGTGAATTGTTCTATGACCACATTACAAGACATTACAGGATCTGCTGACTGTGCTGTGACAGATAGCGAACAAGTACAGCGCGATGAGGAATATTTAGACATTTGGGATAGTGATGAAAGCTTAATGTTTTTGTCTTCTACAGATTCTGAACATGACATCGAACAGGTTTTAGCTAAGCCGAAAAAGAAAACAGAAAACAAGTACATTCAAAGTAAGTACAGTACAACTTTGAGGGAAATTTTGCCAGGCTTTTTTGAAATTTTAGCATGTGCGTTTGTTTAATAGTGAATTTTGTCAATTTTTTACCAGTTTGGAGCTGTTTCTCAGTAACTATTGCATAGAAGGGGAAAATGTATGCTCACTTTGCGTTGTTTTTTCCCATTGTCAGTGTTGAATTCGACATCTAAGGCTTCCGAAATAGTAATGGGTCAGAAATTGGCATCGCTTAAGTAGTTGTTTTAACTTTTGATTTTGATGATTTTTGTTGCCCTAGTCCCTTAAAATTCAATAATTAATACTATCCCAATAAAAAACTAATAAAAATTTGTTTCAGATTTAGACAAAAATGTGCCATAAACCCACACATTACAACGTTATTGCTAAAACTAATTTAAGGAACTTAAAAAAATTCTTAGCCTTTCTGTTTACATTCTAAAACACCAGTCTTAATGCTAGAAAATAACCATTTGTTATGCCTTGGTTTTAATATTTGTTTTCAGGTGAGGGTAAAGTCAGAAGGAAGAATGAAATTAAAAGCATTGAAGTTTCTTAGTATTAAGACAGCGCTTACCACACCCTGCTATTGTGGAAAACGGTGTATTATGCAGTTGAATATTAATTCTGTCCGTGATATTCGTGAAAAATTCTGGCATAATCCAAAATTGACTAGGATAACACTGCTGAAAGCATCATATGAAAAATCTGAAAAAGTCGGAAAATACAGGTACTTTTCAGTACAGTCTAAAAAACAAGAAATACAATTATGTACAAAAGCATTTTTGGCTGCATTGAGAGTTAACAAGAATACATTAACTACAGTTGCTGATATGTGCATGAATAACAAGGAAGCTCCAACTGGGAAATCCCCACGTAACTGGGACAAGAGCACTCTACTTTTGATTGCTTGGCTGGAGGATTACTTCAGATTTCATGGCGAAAGAATGCCTCACCGAAACGAGATTGTGATGCCATATGGAACAGTGAAAAGTCATATTTATGAACAATACAAAATGGATGTGGAAAATCCAGTGAGCAAAAGCCAGTTCTACAAGAAATGGATTGACAGCTTCCAGTTTGTTAAAACGAAAAAGGTAAAATAATGTGTTTTTTGTGGGTTACAAACAATTTTATGCTGATATGACGTTTTTAAACTACAAAGTCATGTACCTGCGTTAGTTGTAATACATGTAATTTGGCATCGTCAAATTAGAATCTATAGCTATATGTGTTTTTATAACAGCTGTCACATAATGAATCTTGTGTTGAGTATATCCTTTGAATGTCTGCAGCATTTGTTACAAGGTGTAACACCAATATACATGTAACCTTTTTTTTGTCAGTTACTAGATATAATAATATACAGTTGAATCAGATTCTCTCGAGGTCAACGACAAAGGTCAAATATATGGGGGACATAGTGTTTTACAAACACATCTGGTTAAAATTTAAAATGAAAAAATATGCTACACAATCAAAAACTTAACTATATTACATTAAATATGTTTTAGAATGAGGCACACATGTACAATAGGCGAAAACGCATACATAGAAAGGATATTGCTTCAAAAAATTAACTAGAAAAAGTAGAATTTAAGATTTTCTCTAAAAACTTTCTGGAATGCCAGCCCTGGTGAAAACACCATTTCATTGCCTCTGTATCTTGAAAGAGCCTGGCCTTTCTTAATTCTTTCTCAGCTGTTAACCCTTACAATGCGGGAACCGAATTTTTAAGGCCTTTGCAAACAGTTTGGATCCAGATGAGACGCCACAGAACGTGGCGTCTCATCAGGATCCAAACTGTTTGCTATTCTGATAGTATTCTTTGAAAAAATCGAAGAAAATGCGAATTTTAGAAATTCAGCAGACGACATTTTAGCAGACGACAAATTTCCCAGCATGCAAAGGGTTAAACTGTTACAGTGTAAAACGACAATTTTCATGGACTTTTCTAAGACTTAAAACCTTCATTGTGATGTATCAGAAAGGATACTCCAAAAAGGCATTGGTAATTTATTTTCAGGAATTTATTTTTGAAATGGGTTGTAAACAACAACAAAAATGAATCAGTTATCTGGAGCTGTGTAACATAAGCAGTGATCGATGTATGTTTCAGACCAACAGCTTCAGCAAATGTACAACTTGTGTGACATTAGAAAGGCTAATGAGCAAAAACCACCTCTTTCGAGATGCGTGCTTTCTACAAGAAAAAGAAAGAAGAGCATAATATTCGTCAAATGTAATTTATGTATTTTCATTTCTTTTATTTTTCATTTAATTTTGTAACCAAATCTTTAATGAATTACTCCCTTACAAACATGGTAAGAAGCATTTCTAAAGTTCAGAATGCAAATCAGACTGTGTATTATTAGGGGAAAGATTAATGACCAGAAAAATTTACTGGGTGCTGCTAGATTGAAAATTATAAAAAGGTTCACGGTGAAAATTTTGGACTAACATTGACAATTTCTTGCAGGGTGCAGCATCCTCCAATTTTGCTCTATATCTTTCCCTAAGGCTTATTTTATATAACCACTGGTAATTAGTAAAATTTATTCAGTTAATCAAGCTCATTGACTTTTATCTTAAATTGAAAGGACCTTTAAGCCCCATTAATCCTACATATGTATTGATATCCCAAATTCACCTTTACTTATTGAACATAAATATGTAGTTTTATAAATGTTTTTAAACATTCAAAGTGAAATAGGTAGAAAGGTGCTATATCCTGCATATTTTTGTTTCCTGCATACTGCCCATTAATGATGGTAAACAAAGAAATGATATACATCTTTCAAATTTAATTTAATTTTGCCTATTAAATGTTTGATGTCAAAAGAAACAGATGCACTTAAAACTATTAACTATTTGCAACTTCAAAGCTCTTATTTAATGATATCCAGGTTAGAAAGGAAGTACTATTACAACAAAAAAGACCAGGCACAACGCAATCCAAGCCAGCACATGTCCATAATTATCGATGGTATGGATCAAGGTTGGTATTTAAAGTGTCCATACACTTTAATTTTGACAGGAGCAGTTTGAAAATCCTAACTAGTCATAAAACATATTCCCAAGTTCCAGTGTTCTGCCTTTGACGGGGCCTTGTTACAATGGCAAAAACAATTATTTGTCCTGACCCGATTTCTAAAAATAGGTCACCATAATAAGGATTTCTAAACATTACAATGAATGAATTTTTTGTTGAATGTGTAAACTGTAACAGAACAAAATCTTTCATTTTGTATTATGCCATTATAAAAAATAATTCCCATTATTTTGAAGAAAAGCCTTTAACTATAGGCTATATAGAGTTTTAAATGTGCATTTCTTTCTCCATGCATATATACATGTTAACCTTTTCCATAATTATATATATATATATATATGTCATAGAGGATATTTGTTGGATTCCGTGTAAGATTGCATTATATTTCATGAGTGGTCACCGAAACAATATTTTCACAAGTGAAAATAACGAGTTTCTGTTACAACCCATGAAATATATATTACGATCTTACACTTTGAAATATATAGTATTATGATTTGTCATTAGTAAATCATGTTGTTGTTCTCTTGTTTTTTTTTACGCTCTTTCACTGAAAAGCATGAAATACTGTAATTAATTTAATTTCCTGTCCAGACTTTTTTACTACATCCACAGTTGCACACAGGATACAATGGTACCAAAAAGGAAAGCTTTACATAATATGTGATTTAATTTTTTATATAACAAACATACAAACAGTTGTTTTTTAAATTTTTATTGCATAAATCTATTCTCTATTTTTTACAGCAAAGACCAATTTGCCACATTTTGCTGGGAGGAACCCAAAGGTAGGATAAAGGAGGTTTTGTGCCTTCGGTGGTAATCTTTTTTGGCTCACACCTGTGTGTCGTACTCTGTGTGTCTTAAGCTTTCAATTTTCTTTACAGAATGTTACCCATAAAAAGGGCATATAAACAGTTTGTATGGTATATTTTTTTTCTGAAATAAATGTTTATCCTATTACCAAACGAAAACCAATAGTATAACAAGTGATCGTATGAATATGAGCTGTGAACTATAAATATTTTTAGACTATGGTTTCCAATCTTTATTTTTGGAACAATATATATTTCAATGTGATGTCATAGCAAATGATTATGTTTGAAGTAAACAAATACTATAAGCAAAATTGGGACACCAGCGTTATTTTTTAGAATTAAGTATTTTTACTCTTTTTGAACGATAAACACCACAAAATAATGGGATAAATAGAATATCATGTGAGTGTTGGAAAGAGATCAAGTTTATCATGCTCGGCTCAAAAATTTTGTAGCACTCTGAAAGTCTAGCACTACATGTTTCTCATCCTATAAACTTGATCTCTATCCGACAGTTACATAATATTCTATATATACATTAAAAAGCATTTATTTAATGAGTTCCTAAAATACATATCTTGCCATTCAACCATTGATGCAAAATTTATTAATTTATATTTAAAGTTGTCTCTAGGACACTTGCGGCGCTTAAAAAAACAAAAAATAGTGAATAGTTGTTACTTAGTATTATATTGTGGTGGTACGCTAGCAAATTTTGTTAAGTTCAGGTCAAGAATTATGAGTTTGATTGAAACTAAAGGCTTTTTATTTGGCAGGTGATAACAATTAATCAAATATGCTTGTTAAGTTTTAGGAGACGAAATACACAAACAAGATTCAGTATTTTGTTTGTTTTTGATTTCCAAATTTAAATGATGTATTGTGCAAGATTTTGTAACTGTTATGTGAAAAATTACAGAATCTGCATGCAGTGGATCTTCTGCATACTCATGTCACTGGAGTGCTAAGTCACGGGCATGGAGGGTTTCATGCCTATGTGGACATTAATGAATATCCTCATGATCCCAACTTGACAATCAACATCATACTTAAAGAGCTACTACGTCAAGCCAAGGCAAATGTGAGTAATGTTTGTGCACATGTTATCTTACATAATTATACTTGGAAGACAAAAATTGTAAGCAGGCCATTCAAGCACCTACATTTCTGAAAATAACCAAAGCCCTTGACACTAATGAAATACCACTGACGGCTTTTTTGGTAAAGATGGTGATAGTACAGTCAGTATTTTCAGGGGTCTCAATCTCTGGTTTTTGGGGTTTAAATAAGGCCATATTTCCCCAGCAAAAAGTATACAGTTCCCCCATTTCAGATAAAAATGCAAGACAATTGAATGCCCTAGACCCAGAATTGTCAAGTTCAAGTTCAAAATGTTTCAAACTAAATAAAATTGATAGATAAGTGTTAACTGTTAATAGATTGTAGTAAAAAGGACAAATTAAGTGATTAAAACAAATATTGTAATGTTTCTTATGTTTTGGTTGAAATTCTCCTATGGAAAATGATGCCTGATTTCGCCCGCCTCGGTGTTCCCCCAAACCAGAGTGAGACCCCTGGTTTATGAATTTGTATAGAGGATTATAAATTCTTGCTTAGGTTGGTTAATAGGATAGATAACATCAGAATACGAGTCATACAAAAAGCATTAGTATGATAACACATTTTCGCCAGACTAGCTATATTTGTGTATGATCATGTGATATAAACACTGACCATCTTACTTTTATTGTTTTCCCTATGTTGTAGTTTTACTTGTTGTTTACTCTAGAGAACAACACTATTGTGCAATAATTTTGTGGATGTTTTTATTCCAGAACAACTTCCTGCCTCCAAATTTGTTTATCCAAGCAGACAACTGTTGGAGGGAAAATAAGAACCGTTATGTATTTGCATTTCTGGAATTGTTAGTGGCAGAACAGGTTTTCCATGAGGTGAGTGTTGATTTCAAAGATCACAGTGTCTGTTTTACGACAGTCTTTCTTAAGGATGAGTATTCAAATAATTTCATTTTCATTAACTTGATTATTTGAATATTCATGTGCACTACTTACAATTATTCAACCTCTGTAGCATGATTTAGTAGAAATGCTTATTATGCCCCCCTTCGAAGAAAACGTATTCACACAATGGCTGCTACTACAACTTATAGCCCATATAGGGGGCATGCATGTTTTACAAACAGCCCTTGTTTACCAGGTAATCGATAACGTCGCGGAAACACGTCTATTCAGGGAATCGATAGGGATCGTAAAAGCATGTATCTATCAGGGAAAGGATAGTTACTATAACTAATTAACTTTAGACATGTTATTGTTGCCAACTACTGTGTATCATATATATCACTAAAAACATGATAGTTTTGAATCCTGCAATGTTTGTTTTCAAAATTATGGAATTGCATCTTTTTGGCTTTTATTTCAGGTAACATTTTTGTAGCCTTAACATATAAATTATTTATATTTGATTATTAAATGAATAGTTTTTCTTAGTATTATTCCATCTTGTAGTTTATGCATTTTTTTCAAATAAAATTATGATAAAACTTGGGAAAGGCATTATCTTGTTCAGCCATTGTCGACTTTATTGACTGAAGGTATTTGATTTGTCGGATTTGATAATCATATATTATATTTCAGGTTCATATGTCCTTCCTTATTGTTGGCCACACGCATGAAGACATTGATGCAAAATTTAGTGAGGTGTCCAGGCTGTTAAATACTAAAGATGCTGAATATTTTGATGACTTTTTAAACGTTTTGAAAAATGCAGAGCGTATCACACAATTATTTGATGTTAAGTCATGGATTGAGGGTGATTTGAACAAAGCTGACCACATCACCCAACCTTTGCACTTTAAATTTGTTTCTGTGGACGGTGGTGTAAAAGTGTTTTATAAAGGGGTTCAATCTCAGCCGTGGTCAGCCCTTAATGGGAACTTTTTGAATAAAGCCCCAAGTGGAAAGCCAGAAATATTGAAGCCAAATTTTAGTAAAATTGAAATAGATAAAAATGTTAAACAAATTAAAGCTCTGAAACTAATTTTCAAAAAGCAGGATAGTACACAAAAGTGGCTAGACTTTTACGAATCGCTCAATTCCAACATGGACAGTTTAGATTCTGGAAGTACCGGTATTTCCTTTAACACTGCTACCAAGACAACCTATAAGGCAGTCCTTTCCACCAGGACAAGGAATGGTTCCTGAAGTTCGTGAACTGATTGAAAAGGAAAACAGACAGCCATTGGTGAGCTTTTTCTACAGTAAGGTCATATATTGTTAGCTAACCTGAGCTCACCGTACTCAGGGTATAATTTTCCCCCCCAACTGATTTGATAATCATCCATATTGCATTTCTAGCATATAGTATATACTCTGAGAATATACATGTTGAGTTTGTAAATCTTAATCAACCACTCGGCTAATCTTAATGAAACTTGGCAGGAATGTTCTTTGCATAACTCATATTACCATGGAAATGGATAGGTTTCCTTATATGTATATAGTAACATCTAGAGCTTAGAGCTCTAATATTTGGCATGAAACATCATATGATGAACCTAAACAGTAAACAAGAATGTTAAAATTATGCCTCTTGGGTCGGAATTTGCCCCATACCAGGGGCCAAATGTTTTTTCCTTAAATGTATATAGTGAAAAGTTAAAAAAACTTCTCTTAAATATTAAAACTAAAGCTTTGATATTTGACATTAAACATCGTCTGGAATACCTCTACCAATATTGTTCAAATTATGCCTTTAAGGGTAAAAATTGGCCCAACCCTGAAGGCAAATATGTTTTCCTATATGTATATTGTAAAAACTTCTTCCCTGAAACCACAATGCCAAGAGCTTGGATATTTGCTTTCAAACATGGGCTGATGGACCCTTACAATATGTAATTTGTAAAACAGTATGAGATACATGTATAATAATAAAATACAATATTGAGGTGTAATTTGTATAATTCAAGGTACAGATAAAAAAGCGAAAAACTGGAGACGAAGCTTCTGACCTCAGGGTTGCCAAAAAGAAGAGTAAATATATATGATATTTATTATTATCATAAATCTTGAAAATATCATTAAAGTTATCTTTTTACATTCGTTATAGAGTTGAAATTCATTTGTTATGTATTTAGTTTGAATTTGACAGGATCAGGAAGAACAAACTTAAGTTTAAGTATGTTTTACAGTAAAAATGTGACAATAAAATAATTATGAACATTATTTCATAAAAAATTTGTTTCTACTTATCCTAATCAAACCCATCTGTAGAAAATTATTGTGTATTTTTAGTGTACATGTAATCCATATGAAAATATTCCATTGAAACATTTCAGATGATAACACTTCTGGTGGGAAAGGGTTTGGCAAAAGGAAGAGAAGATTTATATATGGTTTGTATATTGCTCTTTTTTTTCTTTGAACATATAATGGTTTTTATAAGAAATAAGTAATAATAGTATTAAAACTGATTAATATTAAAGGGGCCTTTTCACAGATTTTGGCATGTTTTGTAGTTTGTCTTTAAGTGCTTTATATTGATAAATGTAAACACTGGATCTAAAAAGCTCAAGTAAAAAATCAAGAATAAAATTTAAAAAAAAGGAAAAAAAGTAGCCCCCATCAGGGCTCGAACCAGTAACCCCCAGAGTCCTGGAGTAAATGGGATATGGGAATCACGACCGTCCATCTGTCCCAAGGAGCATAAGTTTGTCATTTATAAAGCGAAATTCCTTAAACTTGGTACAAAAGATCCTCATCATTAGACTGTGTATGCTTAAATACCAGTTCCCTACCTCCAAGGTCAATGTCACTATTATAGGTCAAATGTCTATATATAGTACAATGCTGCATCCTGTTTGTGTCCAGAGCATAACTTAGTCATGTATTGAGTGAATTTTATTAAACTTGGCACAAATATTTTCAATCGTGTGTCGCTCTTTCTGTTGCCTAAATCTAGTGGAAGACAAGGTAAAGGTTAACTTTCATCCATTTTTTTAAAAACGGAATTCCCATGCCTTGAAGGAACACAACTTGAATGATATTTTCTCGCAAAATAAACTCGATACTGCAACTAGTGTTCTACAGATATTAAAGCATTAATTAAGCCTTTATATGTTTTGTTAACATTTCTTGTATTCTCACGTTTTCAGCTTTTCAAGGTTTAAAAATGCATTTTGTTTGAAGTATTGTTGAGTAGCCTATTAGGCATTTAAAATAAAAATAAATTATTCTACAGCTTGATTTTCAGTACGTTACAGGACGGCATATAGTGATTGCACTGTCCGTCCGTTCATATGTCTGTCCGTCACACTTGCGTTAAAGTGATATTATGGGCATCTAACAGTTAATAGGTGTCTATCGCAACCGTTGTTTATTTTTGGTGTTTTCACTTCATATATACTTAGATTTGTTAATGCAGCATCAACATGCTAAAACAATATCCCTGAAAGAGAAAAATAATGCATTTGAATTAAATTGAATATAAACTGTACTTTCGTTTGACAACTGGTCATGCTTGTACGATGTGTACCTAAATTTAGTTTTAGTGCAGATTCGTTCATACGACACAAAGACACAATTTTGTTTTACGGATGGCTTACAGGACTGGGTGAGTCACGTAAGATATCGAATATAAAATATATTTTTAATAACAACTGGTAGCAAGATGAGTTGCAGATAATTGGTCAGTAACTTCATTTTAAGTAACTTGTTTGACCTGTTAATTCTTTTCAGCTCAATTCAACAGTGAAAAATGCCCATAATATCGCTTAAAGGTTTCGAAAAATGCTCATAACTTGTATGTCGCTTCAGATGTAACCTTTATAATTGGTATGCATTTGTATATGGACAAGGCCTTTCCATACGCACACAAATTTTGACCCCTTTGACCTTGACATTAAACTTAGGGTCCGCTTTTAGGTTCAAACTCTGCCTTTAGGTTTTGAAAAAGCGTTTTTTGGGGGCATATGTCTGATGGAGAAAGCTCTTGTTTTTGTTTGGCATTGATATGTGGTTTGTTTATTTAAGACACAACACTGTGCAGATCACGACTGGTCATGATTACAGATGAAGAAAGGAAGAAACATCTGTGGATAAAATTCTTGATGGACCTGTATACTTCATTTATGCAGTATATGCACATCTTGTTGCTCATTTTGTATGTGTTCTGCTGCCTTTTTGAAGGATATATTTTGTTTATTTTAAGGTTATTGCAAGAACTTCTGCGTCAATCTTTACTAGAACACATGGGTTTATTCCAACCCAGAGTTTCATTTTATGGTGAAATTGGATCAGTCAATTAAATTTGTTTTAGCAAATATACGTCTCTGGTGGGCAAAAATAAGACACTATTATTGAGGTGTAGTGTTTAACAATTTGTATCCAGTCAAATGTTCCTTATTTCGCCAGTTGTCTTTATAATCCCCCGAAAGTATTGAGTGAGATGTCCTTTATAAGCTATTGTAACTGTACATTTGTTCATGTGCATTTTTCTACCAATTTTCGATTTCGGTTTAGAAATGCTTTGTATGAACTTGTCTTCACATAAAAATGCTTTATTATGTCCCCCTTCGAAGAAGAGGGGTATATTGTTTTGCTCATGTCGGTCCGTATGTCCGTCTGTCCACCAGATGGTTTCCAGATGATAACTCAAGAACACTTAGGCCTAGGATCATGAAACTTCATAGGTACATTGATCATGACTCACAGATGACCCCTATTGATTTTGAGGTCACTAGGTCAAAGGTCAAGGTCACGGTGACCCGAAATAGTAAAATGGTTTCCGGATGATAACTCAAGAAGGCTTATGCCAAGGATCATGAAACTTCATAGGTACATTGATCATGACTCGCAGATGACCGCTATTGATTTTCAGGTCACTAGGTCAAAGGTCAAGGTCATGGTGACCCGAAATAGTAAAATGGTTTCCGGATGATTACTCAAGAACTCTTATGCCTAGGATCATGAAACTTCATAGGTACATTGATCACGACTCGCAGATGACACCTATTGATTTTCAGGTCACTAGGTCAAATGTCAAGGTCACAGTGACCCGAAACAGTAAAATGGTTTCCGAATGATAACTCAAGAACGCTTATGCATAGGATCATGAAACTTCATAGGTAAATTGATCATGAATCGCAGATGACCCTATTAATTTTCAGGTCACAAGGTCAAGGTCAGGTGACTTGAAACCGCAAAATGGTTTCCGGACGATAACTCAAGAATGCTTACACCTAGGATCATGAAAATTCATAGGTTCATTGATCATGACTGGCAGATAACCCCTAATAATTTTCAGGTCACTAGGTCAAGGTCACAGTGAGTCGAAACAGTAAAATGGTTTCCTGATGATAAATCAAGAATAATTAGGCCTAGGATCCTGAAACTTTATAGGTACATTGATCATGACTAGCAGATGACCCCTATCGATTTTCAGGTTACTAGGTCAAGGTCACAGTGACAAAAACTAATTCACACTTTGGCTGCCACTTCAACTGACAGCCCATATGGGGGGCATGCATGTTTTACAAACAGCCCTTGTTAAAATAGATTTTGTGAATTTGTGATTGCTAATGTTTAATTTTTATGTCTCCGAAGGAGGGCATATAGTGATCGGACTGTACGTCTTTCCGTCACACTTTGCGTTTAGGTTTCGCGTTTAGGTTTCAAAAAATGCTCATAAATTCTATGCCCCTTCACATAGCAACTTGATATTTGGTATGCATGTGTATCTCATTGAGCTGCACATTTTGAGTGGTGAAAGGTCAAGGTCATCCTTCAAGGTCAAAGGTAAAAAAAACATGTATCAACGCAGCGCAGTAGGGGGACAGTGTGTTTCTGACAAACACATCTCTTGTTTTATGTTCTATAATATGTTTGTATGTCAGGAGAAACAATAAAGTTTTGTTTTTACAATACATACTAAACTTGTGGCAGAATTGTTTAGTAATGAAAATACAAATTGCAGCAATTGCATCTGTTAAAGAACTTTGAATGGTTATAATTGATGTAAAGATTGTTTTATTGAAATATTTCATTTTTAAAATGACTTCACATGTTGAAAAACATGTTATGTATTTTTTATAAAAAAATTAATTAATTTTAGTTAGTCATAAAAAAATATTGAATCATTCACACTCTTTTATAAATGTTCTGACCTACTGACTGGTGGATTGCGAACATAATGGTATACCTTTGTGTGTGTTTGTATTTATTATTACATGTTTTATAATTAAAAAATAAATTAAGAATTATACATTTAAAAGTCGTTTACCTTCCATTTTTTTCAGTGTGATTTTTTCTGTGTGATTATGCATATCTGGAAGTGTGTACCGCTGGCTTAACATTTTCAAAGAATTTATCTCTCTATGTTATTATGAACTTTAGGGAGTTTGTACCGCCGGCGTAACATTTTCAAAGAATTATCTGTCTGTGTGATTATGAACCTTAGGGAGTTTGTACCGCCAGCGTAACATTAAGAAATATCTGTCTGTGATTATGCATAGTTTGTACCGCCGGCGTAACATTTTGTCATTGTAGAGTTTGTACCGCCAGCGTAACATTTTCAAAGAAATATCTGTCTGTGATAATGCATAGTTTGTACCGCCGGCGTAACATTTTGTCATTGTAGAGTAACATTTTCAAATATCTGTCTGTGTGATTATGAACCTTAGGGAGTTTGTACCGCCGGCGTAACATTTTCAAAGAATTATCTGTCTGTGTGATTATGAACCTTAGGGAGTTTGTACCGCTGGCGTAACATTTTCAAAGAATTATCTGTCTGTGTGATTATGAACCTAAGGGAATTTGTACCGCCGGCGTAACATTTAGAATTATCTGTTTGTGTAATTATGAACCTTAGGGAGTTTGTAACGCCGGTGTAACATTAAGAAATATCTGACTGTGATAATGCATAGTTTGTACCGCCGGCGTAACATTTTGTCATTGTAGAGTAACATTTTCAAATATCTGTCTGTGTGATTATGAACCTTAGGGAGTTTGTACCGCCGGCGTAACATTTTCCAAGAATTATCTGTCTGTGTGATTATGAACCTAAGGGAATTTGTACCGCCGGCATAACATTTAGAATTATCTGTCTGTGTGATTATGAACCTTAGGGAGTTTGTACCGCCGGCGTAACATTAAGAAATGTCTGTCTGTGATTATGCATAGTTTGTACCGCCGGCGTAACATTTTGTCATTGTAGAGTTTGTACGGCCGGCGTAACATTTTCAAGAATTATTTTGTCATTGATTCTGAGAGTTTGTACCGCAGGTGTATTAAATTGTGATTATGATCCTCTGAGAGTTTGTACCGCCATTGTAACATTTTCAGTAAATTTTTCTGTTGAAGGATTATGAACCTGAGTTTGTACCACTAGCATAACATTTTTTTAAAGCATTTGGGATGGTTGTACCGCCAGTGTATAGAATGAACCTTTGGGAGTTTGTACCGCCAGCGTAAATAGTAAGAGAGTTTGTACCGCCAGCGTACCATTTTTTGTTTAATTTTAAAGTGGAATGAATGTGATGAACATTTGGGAGTTTGTACCGCCAGCATAACATTTAAGTTAATTATTTGTTGATGTTATAATGAACCATTGGGAGTTTGTACCGCCAGCGTAACATTTTGTTGTTGTAGGGTTGTACTGCCAGCATAACATTTGTATACTTTGTTATAAAAAGTTACAAAAAAATGGGTTTATTTGTAGGAAATATCCTTGAAAAAGGCCATTTTAAAAGGGATTCTGTGGAAAATCCCTTTTTAAAATATACTGCTTTTCACAGTTTTCAGTAATCTTAATCCAGTGCTGGGTCTAATGAAAAATTAAAATCTCATTAAATATAGAAATAATCATTACCAATGTAATCAATTTTCAAAAATATTGTTGAAAAGTACGGAAAATCAATGTACGGTTCATAGATCTATAGTAACACATGCTTAATATGGTTTCTCCTACAGTTAAATCCAGACGAAAACAGTTTCCTTGGATATTATGATAAACGTTATGTACCTTTTACACAAGTTTCTTTGTAGGAAATTTGAAACACCTAGGGCATTGGAGGAGAGATGACACATTTAACATTCCGCCCCCATTCTGAGTCAATAGTTTTATATTGATCGCAAGAAAAAATGTTGAAAACTGAGAGGTCGCAATTCGTATCGTTAAAATACCGAAATATTATATATTTGTTCTTTTTTTTCCATGGATGCTTCTGCATTTTGAAGGTAAAACTATTTTAGTTAACACATTTGCAAGAAGCATGACATAATTAGAATGTGACAAAGTTTACTAACTATTGTCGAATAATGTGTTTCATCCGCTAAAAATAGTTTGCCGCCATTGTGTTATGATTTCTGTTTCTGTATGGTAGTTGTTACCATACCCACTACGCAAAAGCGACCAAGCCAGCTTTGAATTTCTGAGGCCAAAAAAATACCACAATAGAACAACAATTTATGATACAAGATCTAGCAACTTCGAAGATACAAACATATTGTGTTTCCTGAAGATACACAATAAATGTAATTGTATTGCTTAAATACTTACTTTTTAAAAACCATAACCATGATTTTGTACACAAAAATGTACTTACATTTATTGATGTATTAGCATACATATTTATAAAATATCAAATAAGCTTTTGCCCGAAAATAAGGTAGCATCGAGTATCATATTAATTATATTATAAATAATAACAATGAAAATAATAAAAAATATTCGTATTCAGAAATAACTGCAAAACGAAATGTTGATAATTTAAAGTTATATTACATATGGACCGCGCTCTTTGAAAAGGGGGGTTAATGCATGTGCGTAAAGCGTCATCCCAGATAAGCCTGTGTAGTCAGCACAGGCTTATCAGGTACGAAACTTTCCGCTTTTATGATATTTTTCGTTTAAAGAAAGTCTCTTCTCAGAAAAAAAATCCAGTTTAGGCGTAAAGTGTCGTCTCTGATTAGCCTGTGCGAACTGTAAGGCTCATCTAAGACGACCCTTTACGAACATGCATTAAACCCCTTTTCACAGAGCATGTCTCATATTTCATACATTTACAACACATTTTGCAATAGAACAGTTGCTGCAAAACCTAAGGTTTCTAATGATAATATATTTTCATATAATTATATGAACCGTATCATATTAAAAAACGATCAAACTGATTCCAATTTGAAGATTCGACGAGACGCGGAATTGAATCGTATACCCTGGATAACAAGACTATTGCCAAGCAATATATGTCCCCTACCGACTCCACCATTATCATATTATTATTTTTTACATTTGTTGCCATAGCAACCATAAGTTTAGACGTAGGAACAAAACGAAATGACGTGCATAATGTCAATATTGCCATTTATCCATGTTTCAAGTTTCATGAAAAAACATGAAGAACTTTTAAAGTAATCGCAGGATCCAGAAAAGTGTGACAGACAGATTCACAGACAGACAGACACACGGAGCGAAAATCGTAAGTCCCCTCCGAAACCGAATGGGACAATAAAAATACAAATAAATATATTCTTATTAACACCTTTATACATCTATTGTCCACACAGAACACAGTGCTGCATCCGACGCTATACATGCCCAGGCTGCGAGCAACATTTCGTATCAGGCTGAATTATGAGCCTATTGATTTTACATATAGATCTTATCTCAAAGAAATTGCAGCTTGAAGTTCTTCTTCGTGCACGCACACGTTAAGATGCTCTTGAAAGCGGTCCGGAAAGTATGGCAACGGACGCCATACACTAACCAGTTTAGGCAGGAGTTTAAGAGGCCCAGAGTTGATAACCAGCCCTTTGCCACTAGTAAGGAGTCGCTGCTCGCGGAATCGGGTATGAACGCAACCAGGCAGTAAGGTCCCCAAAACAAGATAAACAAGCCTGAAAGCATGAGCATGCTACTTGTGTGACACATCTCTCTACACATTCGCTGGTTATCTATGACGTTATCAACGTTGCGGAACCTTCGGATAGATTTTCGTGCAATTCGATCAATAACAATGAAGAAGATCGTGCTCGCCAACAAGCACACAATGATAACAACAGGACATGAATGTTGTTTAAATCGTGCTGTAATCTTTTAAATAATATTGTATATATTTTTCGATTTTTCCAAGACGTTTTATTTTTTGTCTGAGATATGCAATGTGAAAAAAATACGCTGAATAACCTTTAGTATCATTATGAACAAATAAGTTGATACAAAATAGCAGCGTTAATGAAATTTGGATTCTTTGTCACGGTGTGAGACGCGAGGTTTGTCATGTATTGCATGATGTATATATTCTGAACACACAACTGACACAGGCGCATTCAGCGTATTTACCTTCCTCTGTGATCACATGCACAATAAGTATGTTCGTCTAATGTGAGCGAAGTCCATCAAGCAGCAAGATAAGTTGAATGTACAAGATTTATGTAGTTACGTCCTCTTTGTTATTGGTCTTTACCAAAATAATTTATAATCACTTTCCGCTTGTATCACATTAAGAGTACATGTATATTTAATACGTTGAGCATATTCTTTTATGAAAAGGCCTCATTTCATCATTTCAAAATTGATATTTCTATACTCGTAAACATGATTTCTCATATCTCGTTAATGTAGTTTTGGCGTACGTGGTATAAACTGTTAGGTTTCATCATTTTTATAGATAAAGCATAAATCTATTTCCATTTGATCGCGCGGTAATTTTTTATCAACCCTTGCCATCCCTGTGCTCTCAGTACTTAAACAAGTAAACACATCACACTTATTAGACCATCAATGTCGCGCATTACCAAACACGACATTCCATGCTCACCAAGACAAATCAAACAATTCTTATGATACGAACATCGTGATAGCTCCACTTTATGTTGGCACAAATGGCGCTTCAGTAGAAGCAGATGACAGATTAAGCATAACAAAGGATTGGATTGTGAGTAGACAAAATTGTAATGTCTAATCCGAATAAACTTTAAATTATCGAGTGTCTTGTTCACTTATTGGATTTTTTTTAAAATTGGTTTAAAATATAGTACATACATTTAATAACACAAGAGTTAAACAACACTAACGGTTGAGTATTACATATATTAGAGTCTTCGTTTACGGACTAGCAGCAATCGGAATTGACGAGAGTTCAATTCGTTTACAGCGCTTTTCAAACTGTTCCACATACTTGTCGCAAACAAGTGGGCCAAATTTTCTTGGTAGGTTACCCGAGTCCTCAGGTAGTAAGACAGTTTTAAGCAGAGTTTGTGGTGTTTCCGTACTTTGCTAAGCAAGTTGCGTGATGATTGAACAATAAATGTGGTTACATACTGTTCACAATAATTTAATACACAATATAAGAAAACCTGCCCTATCCTATGGCCGCCATGTTTTTCAGAGCAATAACTAAGTTTTTGATCCCACGTGAACCTTCGAATCCTCTTTGAGACCAGCTTTATTAAAAATTGGTTATAAATACGATATTTTAAGTAAGCACGCGGTACAACGAAATAAAGAGCGAATATTAATACAAAATAAACGCGATTCACTTTCTTGCTGATATGGCTGGAAAGTACGCGCATTTTAAAACTTATAAAAGTTATAAAGGGTATAAAACGGCGAAAATACGTGTCAAGGCACCGACGTCGCCATCTTGTGTGTCACGTGATGACGCCATGTGCAGTTGTTCACTAATACCTCTACTATCTTTCTGCCTTTTGGAAAGCAAGACTTGCACACACCATGATATGCACCAGTACATTTTTTCAATCTTCATTCACGCACATGAAATTTTATTTATCAATGAATATGCGTAAATACCACTATTTCTGTTAAAATGGTTATTTTCCCACACAATGGACATAAAGATTTGCGTACTTTTTTAGCGTCTCCGCTACTTTTGTTGTTGTTCATACGTTGCTAACTTCAGCAAGTGATATTCGTGGGGGAAGTGGTTACTGTGCGTGGAGAGGTGCTCAAAAAGAAAAGAAAGGACTGCGCGAAAGATGGACGTCATTGTGTACACAGTTGTCTCTTCTCAACTAACCTGAGTTACTAGGCACTACTTTCAAGATGGATACAACCTCACCAGGAATCGTTGAAACGTATGTTAATTTTATGCAGTAACTATATTTGTTATGGAAATACTATGCTTTTTATGATTTGGGAATAGAGCCAGGACTTCCACTTTTGGCGGAAACGTATCAACAAAACTGCAAAAGTAATTATTTTACTCTGCCGCGGATATATTTCAGAGCATGCACATTGGAGAAGTGTGATTCCGCGTCCGTAAACAGATAACAGTTTTGTAATTTAACGAAGTGACCTCACGGCTTTTAGTATTCATGACGGTTTTAGGTTACATTATACTTGATAATTGAGATACTCTCTAACAATTGAATGCATCTTCATTTACTGGAAGACATGTTTTCAGTCAACGACATGGAATGTTACTATTTCATTAACCTGTGTGCAGGAAAATAATTGGTGTTAACTAAGAAATCACTGTCACGTTTTAAGGTTGGAGACTACACCGTGAAACTTGCGCGAAGGCGGGTAACACGAAACTTAAAGTACCCGAAAAACTGAATTTTGATGCGTTCCACTTCCTTCTTACTTTTCACATGGAAGACCTATTTTATTTCTAAAATGTATTCAGCCTATAATAATTTATGAGAGCAGATATAGAATATTTATGGGGTCCGTACGTGCAACATGTTGATATTTTTACTAAAGTTGAATTGAACTAATATTAATTAGTATATTGTGATCTTTGTTGTAATAACTAAATAAAATATATGATTGCAGAGATATATCTGCCTCTATCCAAACATCTGGTGTTCTCGTGATGCACAGACAGCCTAGTCGTATTATTGTTCCCAAACACTATAAAACACTAAAACAACTAATAGTTTTTTTTTTTGCTTTAATCGTTAACAACGCTCACGGCAATAATATTCAATATAAATATGAATAAAGTTTAATGGAGATATATCACATGTTTAAGTAATAAATAAATAATGAACATAAAGACTCTTGCAAATCAGAATTCAAAAGGAACGTGCATATTACGTTACAATCGCCAATGCTCAAAGGAACGTGCATATTACGTTACAATCGCCAATGCTCAAAGGAACGTGCATATTACGTTACAATCGCCAATGCTCAAAGGAACGTGCATATTACGTTACAATCGCCAATGCTCAAAGGAACGTGCATATTACGTTACAATCGCCAATGCTCAAAGGAACGTGCATATTACGTTACAATCGCCAATGCTCATGCCAAGCCCAAAAGACAATATACTACATCGAACTGAGTTATAATACAACTGTATACTAGATAATGATTCACAATTATAAGCCATTGGTTTCCAAAGAATGACATTATGAGCCAGTTTCACGAAGCCCAGGCATGCACTGGGTCATTAGTATTATGAATAGACAGGTATATCTTTGATAAATGCGAAAATGTCAAAAGGTGTAATGTACGAAAATATAAGTATAAAACAAATATGTTATGTACACTCATTATTAATTTGTAACCAATCACCATTATTCGTTAGGTTTTAGAGAACAAATACATCACCATTTTTCAATCAGTGACCCAATCCGTTGAAATCAAATTGTATTATTATTATTACAATTTGCATAACAAACTTATATCATCTTTCGCTTAGGAAGTGCTTTTCAAATCCCTATATATGTATATAAAATGGTGACACGATTTCACATTTGTGAAAAGATATAATTATCTTTATGCAAAAGCAGAAACTTTCGAAGCGTTTATCTCTTCCAGAACTTTAGCTTTATATAGATGAACACTCATAATCCTAATATCTCTTTATTTAACAACTTCAACTAGTAGTTAATACGAGAAATTGTTCTGAATGTATGTGGTGAGAGATTGGCTTTATTAGTTTGAACGAAACAAAACATGTGAATGTGAGCCAATGTGTTCAAGTGGCGGTTTCTGCATTTGAACTGATAATTATATTAATCATATGTATATTCATGAAATGAAGACTTAATAATATAATTGCTGTTATCCTCCACACCTTTTCATGCTAAAATCTATATTACCTCCTGAATATAATCGGTTTCCAAGTAAAACTTACAAATGTGTTAATATGTGCATAGAAAATTGCCATAAATATGTGTTTCTGCCTTTGCCGACCATGACCAACTGTGATTATTACTAATATTGCAGGAAAAGCAAAAAATCACATTTCAAGAAACAGTAATGGACGTAGAAAAATATCCGTTCAGTCAATACTTGAACATTAACGATTGAAAAAACTGATAGTACAAAACGAGTGAACACAATCGTAAATATGTACATACATATGTGCACTACGACATAACAACGGTATAAAGGCAATCAACTAGAATCCCCTCCCAGATGTCGACATAACAGAGTTTAAGATTTAATCACTCGGAAGGCTCTAGTAATGAAAAACCACAGTCCACTTGCAACGAGGCAGATAGCGACCCCTACCCAGGAAAATGGAATCGCCCATCCAATCGAAACAGTCCTGGCTGCGCACGCAACATCCGGAAGTTGAATGAACACATTTATATCATTTTCGAATGAATAACACTGATATTTTTCATAGTACATCTTCGTATGAAAAATTGTCAATCCGAATATTGAAAATAAACCTGAAAAAAACATACACACAAACTTTAAATAATAAGTGTTCCAGTCTGACCATATCAGGGGCAGATTCAGAGTTTAGAAACGGTTCAATAGACCGTTCCATAATTTAGTAATTACCCAATTATCTCCCCTGAATACTCTCCGCGTCCGCCATTACACTACTGCCAAACAACCGGTAACATATATAAAAGAGCACCGATTATTCAACGGGTGAATTTCTTTCTTTTTGTAAAACTTGTTTGTTTGTCATGCAAATTGTATGAAATAAAGTTGTTCTGCTAGAGGAGATGTTAAGTTAGTGTTATAACAGAAAAATGTTTGAAAAACGTGCATTTTTTAGGTATTTGTCTAGGAAAATAAACACGTTAACACATTAAAAAAAAATTAATTAAACTAAATGCAATATTTATCATTTGATTATATGCATCAATCTTAAAATCGCGTAATCCTTTGCATTCCAGTGTTGAATTGCCCGTTTGTTCTGCATAATCCGATTATCTCGTTTTGATCAGATATTATCCAGACTTAACTAACAACATGGCGTCATCCTGGGGTGTCATAAACCACACTGGGTGGCAGATGACAGTCTGGTCATTAAACACAATTGATGATGCCACCATGTCTTCTCTTTCTGGTAGTATTAAGCAGTCATTTGGTTTAATATTTTACCTCCGACATACTTAACAGTTGCGTTCATTAGATATGTTACATATTGTACAAATTAAAAGTTATGTCCAATATAGAATATCAGAAATTGTACACCGTAAAGATACTAGCCCGTTTAATCCCTGGTTTAATTTATGAAAAAAAGTATTTGATAATTATAAAATTTACCTAAAAACATAACATTTAACGTATTTAGCGGGTATCGGTTAATTAAAACTACGTCATTTCGTATGAAGATTTAATGTTACGGCAATGCACGAACGACATCATAAAACAAGAAATTACATTTGACACGAACGGGGGTAAATATTGTTTTAAAAAAATATTAATATTAGATATATGTGTGTTAAAATGTTAGATATTTGCCACTCATACTCACTAGTAACGAGTTTTCAATATACATGAATACACAGTTCAAATTGCATCATGTAAAGTTGTGTTTTTCAGTTGTATGTTTATATTCCTCAATAGCGTCATTCTCTGTACAAAACCCATCAAATTAAAATTACATGTTAATACTGTCATGCACTTCGCTTTTAATAGGGCTTTGTAGTACGTTTATTTTCAATGCACCCCTTATACTTTCTATTACTCACGTGTTTATCACACTAACGTACTCATGCCATTCATAATTATATTTTTATAATTAGATGTATTACTATTGTAATTTATTGAAGCTTTTCTGCAAAAAATATTACGGCTTATGCATAGAGCTCTTTGTTGTGTCAAATTGTCGGCCTTTCAGTCTTCAGATAATCTTTAATTTGATGCTTATGCCGCGTTTTTAAAGTTGCAAATAAATGTATTTATAAATTCGTTTGGCGCTTAATAAAATATTTTTGAAATATTATTTAGGTGTTTTTTTCGGAGTTTTTTTGTGTGGATTAATTGACTAAACATTTGGTGTCGTTATCCAGATGTTTTGCGTTACTTCAAAGACCTATAAAATACATTTTTTAGTATTTTTTAGCTTTATAGCTGTTAAATGATTCACAGATGCAAATATAGATATATCACATAGATCACATTCTCTTCATCTTCCGAATAATCACATAAAAGATCGTCAAGATCAATATCACTCTCTCATAATAAAAAGCTCGTTTTTTAACGTGACAAAATTCCATAATTAAATATAAATCCAAACCACAATTTTTTATCTTTGATATCAGTTAGAACAAGAAAAATAAAGGAAGGCGTATCAAAAATATCATACTTAATATAATATGTTATGATTTTGGAATGTAGATTTTTACCACATGAGACCAATTACAAACAATTAGCGGTAATTAATTGCGCGAGAATCTTTAATAAGTATTAATTAAAATATAAATTGCTTGATGTTGCGGCTATTAAAATCAACACAACAATACATGCGTGAATTGTTTGTGAAACGTTAAAAGTAACAAGTCTAAGACATAGTATGAGCGACTGAACCGGCAAATTTTCGCCGATGATTACCACTTGATTACAGATATAAAAAAAAACAAATGCACGAAAGCATTTTAAACATTTTATTTGTAACAATCAATCTCAACTTCAAACAATCATTTAAACAACAAAAATGTGATAATCGCCTCACATTAATTCATTAAGTAATTTATTTATCCGACAACGGTTAAGCGGGTATTCTCTACGTTTTTGGCTTTTGGAATCGCAGTCTCGCACCAGTTAGCAGCAGTGTAATGGCGGACAGTCCCGTGACTGACAATATGGCGGCGGTCAATTTATCGATTATGGAACGGTCTATATTCCTCTGACCTATGTGAAAAATCTCTTAAAACGATTTAGCTATATACTTTCCAAACATGTTTTATAAAATTAAGATAATACCGATAGATTTAACTCGTGCATTTAATTCGCAACACAGCGTACTTACAATAAAATGGGGGGAAACTTGACATAAAGCATGTGCGTCAATTATCGTCCTAGATTATCTTTTGCAGTTTGCACAGGCTAACCTAAGACGACACTGTTTGACTAGACGGATTTTTATGTAAACAATATACTTAATTAAAAGAATAAGAGATACAAGTACAAGGGTTTACAATATATTCAAGGGTCTTGGTCAGCAAACGTTCGTCATAATTTGTCAACAGGCGCAGTTCGAATTGCGCGCGCTGGCCCGGAACGGCATTTTAAGAGCACATGCACTCAACACAATTAATGACGCCACCTACCCGCCATGCAGTAGAGAACCCCTGTCACCATGAATGCCGATACCTGCTTCTGTATGATGGCAAACGTGCCAACGGCCGCCGCCGCTACAAGGGCGGTTACGCTGACGATGAAACATGCGGCGGCAGAGTTCTGCATTCCTGCGGGATAAACGGAAGTTTTCGTCACTGGTTCGCAAAGGGAGTAGTTAAAACAATGGCAAATGGAAATATCTTCTTAATTTTTCAAGTTAAAGGGGCCTTTTCACAGATTTAGTCATGAATTGAAGTCTGTCGTTGAATGCTTTATATTGTTCAATGTAAAATTTTGATCTAAAAAGCCCTAGTAAAAAAACAAGAATAAAATTAAACAAAGAAAAAAGTAACCCTCAACTGGGCTCGAACCACTGACTCAGGGATACAAGTAATCGCTTATACCACTCGACCATACGTGCTGACACAATGAGTGATGTATTTTATACTTTATGTAAGCAACCCTCGTAGCATCCCAAAATATAACGACAACAACATAACAAACATAACAACAAAACTCTCCAAATTATTTAATCGTTTCGCGTTGCAACGCTATATCATTTTCAGGTTGTTAAATCGTCAAAAGATGCATATAATGGATATTTAATTTAGAGCATGGTAAATGTTCAGTAATACTGTTTCCTCACAACTATCATACGGACAGATGGAATAGTAGCCTGATATGCGGATGCGGATACGGACAGATGGAATAGTAGCCTAAGGCTAGTATTCCATCTGTCCGTATCCGCATCCGCATATCCGCATCCGCAAAAAAATAGAACCAGTTGAAATGCACTGCGCTTATTCCATTCATCCGCATCCGCATATCCGCACGCGCAATAGGCGTCTGCATAAGAACGCTCAAGTGAGCATTCTGATGCGGATGCGGACAAGATACGGACGGCATTTAGCACAATGAGGGAAGCTGTCATCTAAAAAATAAACTGAAAAACTTATCGAATACGTGAAAAAATACCCGGAATAATACAAGCAACGCAGTTCTGCATATCGGGTCTCTGATTTCACTTCAATTGTTTGGAAAAGCATAGCCAAGGCACGAAAAGAAGATGTTTCCGTTATTTACCAGTTGCATTCGTTTACAGACAGAATGATGATTTGTACCTTATATCTACTTAAATTCACGCTTGCCCTTCATAATAATTATCTCCATTATAATTTTCAGTTGTATCCATATAATGTATGTATTTTTAGAGCGTGATACGTTCGACGTATGCGGATAAATGGAATATAGCGTCCGTATTATGATTTTGCGGATACGGATGCGGATACGGATGCGGATAGATGGAATACTAGCCTTAGGCTGATTTCATCATTTAATACGAACTTGATTCATTACTTATGTATTTTAACGAATAAATAAACTACGGATTATTTGTGAGGTATAGTAAACCAAATATTGACTCTTGTTGGTGACATAGCGTTTTGTCAAACCTTACTGTAATTAAACAGTAAAGTCTCGGTCGACCGTGTTGTCTCACTTTAACTTAACCCTGTACTAAATCAATATTTATATATGGGTTATATCATTATCAGTTACTTCATATTGATTACCAGCAATATGGTATTATTATTATTATTATTATTATTAATTATGAATGTGGTCTGCGGTCGGTTTATTGATACAATAACAACACGCATTAACGTCAACAAATTGTTGCGAAATCTGTTAATTGAGTTTGTATTGTGTAGGATGTATAGCACACGATTTATGGCGTTCTTGCAGACTGCAGAGTTTATAGGTAACATTTGGTCATCATTTAACATACTCTGTTCATAATATACGATATATACAATTCGCGGTTGGTTTGATTATACCAGTATAGAGTATAGATTTTAACCCATTTATGCCTAGCGTCTAGAAAAAAGCTTTGGCAAACAGCGTAAACCCAGATGAGACGCCGTATGATGCGGCGTCTCATCATGGTCTGCGCTGTTTGCTGAAAGGAATTTCTGTAAGAAATATTCTAAATATAGAAATAAATATACTATACATCCCCAATTTTGGAAATAAATTGATCCAATTTAGAAGGATGGGAGAGTCCAGTATACAGTATAGATTTTAATTGTATACCAATCGCGTGTATGTCTCAAATACATACATATTCGGAAATAGTCTTTGCTATTACCGCTGTTTTCGGTTTTCGTATCAGACAGAACTAATTTTTAAGTCAAAACAAACGTTTGATCGTTTTTGGCAATCATCGTTATTTTCCGTAAACCATTGCTCACCTCACGTTGAATCGCTTGTGATTTGTTTAAGTATTTAAGAATTAATTTGCAGAAGTTATATAATACACGATATATGTCACTTGTATAATGTAGAAGGTGACATGATAAACGGTTTTAACACTATAGGCCTACTATTGGGACCGTCAACCACAAACGACGAAAAAGGAACAGTTCTAAAATAGCGTATTTTGTTACAATTATTAGTTTATATTGATTAAAATATCACAACTGGTATATTACATTACTTGAAAAAGTTGTAAAGTTTTCATATTTTGAGTATATTCGGTAATAAAAGTGTATTGTGTACGTCTACCAGGTAACTACCAGTTAACTATATATAACGCAGGTAGATTGATCATCATCGTCAAGTGGCAAACCCAGGAATGCAAATTGTGCATGCGTAGTGAATTGTACACGGTCAACACGGTTTGATAGCACTATACTGTTGTTAAAGGATACACGGTCATATAACACCATACTAGTGTAAATTCGTTTACTTTGTACAATTAACAGTGGCAAAATAATTCTTCATACCATGGTGTGTTGTTGACTCAAGTATCATCGTCCGATATGCTAAGCTTTTTGTGCGATACAGATTGTAACGTTCTTAGAACAGCATACAGGCATAATCTTCTATATTCATAAATATCAACATAAGTTTCTCGGCCATATTTTCACACAGCTATGTCTAGTTAAGAAGACCAATACACATCTTATTACATTATAGCTCCTTTAACTGATGATTCGGTGGCGCTTGTGGTCTTACTTATAAAGTATACATGGTTGGATGGAAATAGTTAATCGGTGAGGATGAAATGTCAAAAGGGCGAACCGGATTAACTTTCTCCTTCCCGGCACATCTCGTGTATTAAAATGTATCCTGTGTTCTTCCCACTCTATACACTTCATTTCGTGTTGATCAGAAAAAAAGAGTTATTCGGAATGCCATTTGCTCATAATGCCACTATTTAATTATTTTTTTTGTAAAAAATACAACATTAAAAATACAAATAGCAGGGTAATTGTGGAAATCAAGTCCGCATATGGAACGAGAGATCGCGGGTTTTATCTTTATATAAAATGTATACACAATCACCCCACAGGCAGCAGTATCATAAATTTGCCCCCCCCCCCCGGAACCCTACCCCCCCCCCCGGAACCCTACCCCCCCCCCCCCCACCCGAGCTTACCCCAGGGGTTCCAGATTGTTAAATGAACACCTATTGTGTATGGTTTGACTTTTCAACAACGAATATTGACAAAAAGGTATTATATAGGTATTATATATACTATCTATACGAGGGTTATTTTTTCAAACTATGAATTTTTGTCAATATTCGTGGGGTAAGCTCGGGGGGGGGGGGTCCCGGGGGGGGCAAATTTATGATACTGCTGCCTGTGAATCACCCGATACGACTCGGGTTAAACTGTTCAAGAGGCCTTAGGTAAACGGAGTTACGCTGTTCGGGCAGGCAATTGTATTACCATCATGCCATTTGGTATGGGGTTAGCCTCTTGATCAGTGTAACTCGAGTCGTATTGGTTGAAACATTTGGATGTTGTTTTATTTTAATTTACAAAAAAAACCTGGTAAATCAAATCGATCGTCATTTATACATTAATGAGTCGCGCTCTGAGAAACAAGGTGTTAAATAAATGTGCGTAAAGTGTCGCCACAGATAAGCCTATGCCGTCCACACATGCTTGTCTGGAACGTCACTCTCTGCCTGAACTGGATTTTCGTCAACAAGAATCTTCTTTTCAACGAAAAATACAAAGCGGAAAGGGTCGTCCCTGATTAGCCTGTACGGACTGCACAAACTGTACGCACATGCATTAAAATTTCGTGGCACTACTCACGTCCTACGCTCTTCATCATATCCGGTAGTACGCTGTACTCCTCGTCGTACTCCGTCATGAACGTGTAGCAGCGGTTCACTGACGTCTTCGTTAACGTCTTGATACGTTGGCGGGCGTCGTCTAGACGACGTTGACAGGAAAAAATTACCACATGGCATACATTATTGTTTGTGTTGTACAGTAATTGCATATGAAGTTTCTAAGCATATTCTAATTTTCAAATTTGTTAAAAATAACGTTTCCAATGTTTTAATTGGCTAATAACTCTCGTATGACCGATTGACTGACTGCCATACAATTACATAATATACACGTTTGCAATTGTTGTCCTTCATAGGCTGTCAGGTTAGCGCAGTGGTAGGTTAACGCGCTTCTCACTAACGTAATCGACCCGGGTTCAATCCCCGAATCATCATACTTTGTTTTAAGGTCAACAAACCGGTAAGGTTGGGTTTTCTTCCGGGTAATGATGTCTTCAATTCGTCGGATATGTATAAGTTGGAAATATGGCCATGACAAAAAGACACTAACAATATAGCCATTATCTCTGTTTAGTCCCAGGACGATTTTGTACACTGCGAATGCGAAAATATACGTTCGTGTATATTACAATTTACCTCAATTTTATTCATCAATATAGTATGTATTAATGTTCTCGGCGTTATAACATATATAAATGTATTTGCTTTTTTTCTCATTACTGTATGTCAATTGTTCAAATGTGATTGTTATTTTATTATCATGATAATGACGATGATAATGATGATGACAACGACGACGATGATGATAATGATGATGCTGCTGCTGCTGCTGATGATGATGTTGAATTTAAAAAGGTTTTATTGTGGTTGAATCAATACGAAAATTAACTATTTTTGTAATGATAATTATGAGGTCTTAGCTTATCGCATGGCATAATTTTTTCGGCATCAAACACCGTGTGATAGATGAAAAACACCTACCTGACAACATGTCACATTTTTTCCACGGGCCATAATAAGTATTGAACAAAAAGAACTTGTCTACTTGGGTCGTCTGCGAGCCGTTCGACAAGCCTACATTTGTTCTCCGCTGTAAAATACTGAAGTCACCATCAGACGACGCCAGAGTGCAGAAGTACTCCGAACTTGCGTTTATATCCGAGTATTTTGCCAATGACGTCAGAACATAAGTCACAGTTTCCCAGGAGTCCACTGACACACTGATGGTGATGAACAAACTCCCTAGCACCCCAGCGAGCACGGCGCCGCAGACGAACAACATCAATGATGACGTCATCGATTGCGTCACTAAATCAGACCAGTGGATGGAAGCTCGGATTCAAGAATTAATATAACCCATCGTTACATAGTATTTCCAGCTGAAATTGAATAAGACAATACTATTAAACAAGATAAAAAAAACGCCGCAAGTAACTATAATAAGACCAAACTGTTCTGAGCAAAGCGTGTTCATTAACTATTACAGCAGCCATTAATGAAAAAAAATCAGTTAATTATTAACAGCACTGGTTGGAATGACGTAAATAAGTTATATCTGGTCAGTTTTAAAATCGACTTAAGTAGAAAGTGTCGCACAAATAAGAACTGCGCTGCTGCAACAGTGAACATACATAAACATCGATTCGTATATAAATAGAATAGTATCGATAAATATTGAATACTATAAAACTTTCAGCAACTGTAATAGGCAAGGAAATACTCCAAACGAACAATACTTCCGTCTGGTTATATTTGTTTAGGATAAAAGCAGTTATTGAATGTCGTACTATAGAAAAGTCGATAAAAAGGAAGAACCATTGAAGTCGATAATTGACACCACTCGACGTATAGGAACCCGGTAATATAAACTGAAACTCACGCAGCGTTAAACGCATATAAATCGCGTCATTAAAAAATGGACCCTATGTCATATGCGACCAGCGAAGCCCCGGACAAGCCTGCGCATCCGCTCAATCTAATCAGGAGCTACCCTGTCCGCTAATGAAATATTGCATGACTTCATAGAGGAGAGGGTAGCTCTTGGCCAGTCTGTGCAGATCCAGGAGGCACATTTTTGCACGACACTGCTCAATTATAACGGGGTCGATGTACATAAACCAACGTGCGACATGATTGCGAAACAATATATCTCCTGCCCTATAAACACAATCCTAGTCTTACAATACTACCACATACATCAATGACACTATTTTAACTCGTAAAATGTATAAAATAGCATAGTCACATAACATTAAATATTTTATTTTAATTTTCGTGATTTTAAAGATGTTTGATCAACCAAAGTATACGTTCTTTATAAAAGAAGACTCTTTATCCAACCCCCACGAGGTAATAACGGTTATTTGCATTCGTTCAACTCTTAATCCAACCCCCACGAGGTAATAACGGTTATTTGCATTCGTTCAACTCTTAATCCAACCCCCACGAGGTAATAACGGACATTTGCATTCGTTCAACTCTTAATCCAACCCCCACGAGGTAATAACGGACATTTGCATTCGTTCAACTCTTAATCCAACCCCCACGAGGTAATGACGGACATTTGCATTCGTTCAACTCGGCAACATGTTGATTGTTTGTGAAACAGTAATTCTCAACCTATTTGTTAATAAAACAAAAAGTATTGATGCAAAGCATCAAAGGGCGTCGGGAATTTCAGTGTAAAAGGCACTCAATATAGTTACATGGAACGAATTGTTTTCGACTGTAAATATTAATATATTGGCCGATTAGTTTAAACAAAATAGAACAAGATACTGGTATAACCATTATCTATGATTGTGTGTTATAACCCCCAAATAACCATTATCTATGATGTGTTATAACCCCAAAATAACCATTATCTATGATTTTGTGTTGTAACCCCTAAATATTTCATAGCTCATTTTATTTACATTGGTTTCCTTTTTTACTGGCATCCGTGTGCAGTTTTCATTAATGGAACAGAACTGTGTAGGTTTTAAAAAATCTGCTTCATCGTGTAAGCGTAATTTCATACTTTTCTCAACTTCAAGGGGAGATGATTCTGAATTTAGTCTTACGTTGCTCATTTACGATAGGGGTTGAATACTCATTGATATGAAAACACTGTAAAAGTTTTAATGTGTTTACGACACCCCCCCCCTCTCACACATATATTTCATGGGCATAATAAAAACAAAAAATGGTTACAATAAAACAGCATATTTATCTAAATTAAAATGTCTATATCAAAACAAAAAGTTAACATGGAACACAAATAAAATAATTTGATTCTACTGGGGCTCGACCCTTGGGCCTCTCACATGTGAAGCGAGCGTGTAACCACTACACTACGGAACCGCTTGAAAAATCACCTTCTAACTAAGATATTAATAAGCTATTAATAGTCGGTTTAAATGTAAACCCGGAAGTTTAAACGCTGGCTAGTGAGTGGGGTTAAAGGTCCATACCAAAGGGTCCATACCATACCATACAAGATACGGGTCAGGCCTGCGGCTTTCTATATGTGGTTCTTAAAAAAAACCTGTAGGAGGGTTTGATAGTAATGAGACTGGGGTGCTGTAGATAGACAGATATATTTATTTCAATATTGTGCAATTAACATGGTAACAATAATGGTAACAACAATGCAATTAAAATATAATTTATCGATTTTTTAAATATAAATATATTGTTAACATATAAACAATTTATAAAAATAATACATAAATAAATGTCTTATAATGTACCATATTAGTCACATCAATATCAAGGATAACACAAGAAAGGGGAATACACCCCTTATTTTCATTGTGGTCCTCAATAGTGGTCTGACGTAGAGAGGTTAACAATAATTTTACACTTAAGCAAAAAGTGATCGATATGGAGCAAAAAGCACATATAAAATTTCTTCATTAAAATAAATGAGATTAAGATGAAAGACTTAAATGACTACAATGCTACTTAAAACTGGCAGGAACACAAGACAACTTTGCACAATATTTATTTACCTACGAAATCATATCACAGTATTGCAAAACATGTAGTAAAAATTTAACTAAAGATGGTTATAACTTTACAAATTAAAATATTGATCCCTAGTTGCTTTTTTAAACTGGGCAAGGCTAGACAGATTCCTTATATCAATAGGAAGAGAATTCTATAGGTGAGACCCAACATAAGAAAATGTCTTAGATCCAAAACCCTTAGCAGGTGGGGGCTGGAAAGGTCCCTTTTCTCTGGATCTTGTATTGTACGAATGGACAGTTTCTTAAGGTTTAAAATATTTGACTCATATAATAAGGACTAAGACCTTTCATTGATGTATAAACATGACACAATGTAATTTGCTTAACTCATTTATAAACAGGTAACAAACCGAGGGACTTGGACCTCTGTGATGGTGCTCCTCAGTGATAAGAGGCTGCTTCCTTTATCAAGACTCATTATTACAATTAATAATACGTGTCGCGCTTCGCGCTCTATAGCGCATTTATTAGTAACTAGGTGGATGCTAGGATAGTGGAACAAAGAAGGTTTTAAGGTGTTTACGAACCGTCCCCCAACCACTCACACATATATTTCATGAGCATAATAAAAAAATGGTTACAATAAAACAGCATATTTATGTCTACTAAAATACTAAACTAAAATGTCTACATCAAAACAAAAAGTTAACGTAGAACACAAAATAAAATAATTTGATTCTACTGGGGCTCGAACCTAGAATCTCTCACATGTGAAGCGAGCGGGTACCCACTACACTACGGAACCGCTTGAAAAATCACCTTCTAAATAAGATATTAAGGTCGTGGTAGCCTAATGGGTACTTTTCCAGAAACACTCTTTGTTATAATTTCCACATAGTAAATTATATATCACAACTAATTGCAAAATTTTAAAACTTTTTACCAGCCGGTTAATTGTTTATACTTGGTTGAATACACATACACCTTGACTCGGTTGGGCGTTTTCTATGGATTTACCCTATATCCAAAATATATAGTTTTTTTGTAATGGGATATACATATATTTTGACAATTAACTTAATAAACGTACTCGACTGGATTTTGTTAGTAGAAACAGAATTTAAAAAGTGTCATTAAAAGAGAATTGTGCCTTTAATATCCAATAATATATGCACTTATCTGGATTAAAAGGGCAAAAACGACAACAAATGGTTCAGTGACAATAAAGTTTAATTACGTTTTATGTCACTTGTAGTGTGATGAAATGCATATTTTGGACATATTTATTTAACACAACATATTTTCTACACACGGAATAAATTTCAGGAAGTTTTACCGTTCCTATCTCAAGAAATTTTACTTTGAGTATGCCTACCCCAATTCATTTTCACGCAATGAATTTAAGTATAAATTTGTATATCACTTCTTTTTGGGGGTTTTCTTGTTGCTTATTAAAAGCTACAGTTAAAAACCATGACATGTGAAGAAATTTAGCTAACTTTGAATTAATATTGATATCATAATACATTAACAAGAGCACAGCATAACGGGTGCCACGCTCGGCTGCGAAAGCTTTTCCGAATTTTTTTTTAGAGGTCACAGTGACCTTGACCTTTGACCTAGTGACCCAAAATGGGTGTGGCGTGTAGAACTCATCAAGGTGCATCTACATATGAAGTTTCAAAGTTGTAGGTGGAAGTACTGTGATGTTAGAGGCAAAGTTAAAGTTTTATATTAGAGGTCACAGTGACCTTGACCTTTGACCTGGTGACCAAAAAGTGGGTGTGGTGTGTAGAACTCATCAAGGTACAAGAACAAATGAAGTTTCAAAGTTGTAGGTGGAAGCACTTTAATGTTAGAGGCAAAGTTAAAGTTTTATATTAGAGGTCACAGTTACCATAACCTTTGACCTTGTGACCCAAAAATGGGAGTGGTGTGTACAACTCATCAAGGTGCATGTACATATGAAGTTTCAAAGTTGTAGGTGGAAGCACTGTGATGTTAGAGGCTAAGTTAAAGTTTTATATTAGAGGTCACAGTGACCTTGACCTTTGACCTAGTGACTCAAAAATGAGTGTGGCATGTATCACTCATCAAGGTGCATGTACATATGAAGTTTCAAAGTTGTAGGTGGAAGCACTATGATGTTAGAGGCAAAGTAAAAGTTTTATCTAAGAGGTCACAGTGATCTTGACCTTTGACCTAGTGACCCAAACATATGTGTGGCGTGTAGAACTCATCAAGGTGCATGTACATATGAAGTTTCAAAGTTGAAGGTGGAAGCACTGTGATGTTAGAGACAAAGATCAAGTTTTATATTAGAGGTCACAGTGACCTTGTCCTTTGACCTAGTGACCCAAAATGGGTGTGACGTGTAGAAGTCACACCAACAACCAAAGTTGTAGGTGGAAGCACTCTAATTTTAGAGCCAATGTAAAGGTTTTAGCACGACGGCGGACGTCGGACGGCGGACGACGAAGAGGCTTTGACAATACCTCGGAGTTTTCTCCGAAAACAGCCGAGCTAATAATACAATCATAAGGCCACCTAAAGTCAAAAGGCAACATATGAATACAGGCGCAGTTCACCACAAAATGTCAAAGTTGGCCCAATATTACGTAGCATAAAGATGTATAAGTTATCATGTTTCTTTAAACGTGTAGCACAATAATATACAACTTATATTTTAATAAAAAAACAGCCAGATTAATGACAACTATATGTACATAATTTAGTATCAGTATAAAGCCATTGCGTGATTTTGACTGGCCGCGTGTCATTTGAAAGCCATATTATCTCGTTCCGTCACTTTTCGTCACTAAAAAACTGACCAATTTTAGGGACCACTTCAGATAAAATATTTTTTTTTTGCGTTTGTGACTTTTGGTAGTCCCTCGTTGTTTTTAGCAATGAAAGTATCCCTAAAGTCATCCTCTCCGGAACTAGAAAATATGGCTTTCAAATGACACAAGGCCAGTCCATATCCCGCAATGTTTTCAGCTGTTGGTCGCTTTAGAGTTTCTCTATGCAATAGCACGTCTAACAATCTAATTTTCTTTGCCTTGAAGGCTTTTCATGACTTAAACAAACTGAATTATGGATTGCAGTAACAGTAAATATGTGGGCCATATTGTCAGTAATTTTACATGTTTTAAGCAAAGATCCCAGTGCTTCAACATCACCAGGAGCACGGTGGGCGTTGCAGGTTGCCTGGAGAAACCGTTCACTAGATCTTCCTGTTTGTGTGACTGTCCAGGATACGATTTTTGAAAACCGGCAAAGAGTCAACAAGACTGCTTACACAATTACAAAACGTTTCAAAACAGTGTGTGTTCAGCAATGCACTAACCAAAACCGGAAAAATCAAACCTGCGCTTATTATGAGCAACAAAAATGGCTCTGGGAAACTTTGCAAGACACATCATACAATCATGTAGAGAAGTTTTTATTGATAAACTATCAACACGTCCACCATTTACACGCATTATGCAATGATTATCAACAGAGATGCCAATCACTTTCTGAGCTTCGGGAGAAATTGGCACTGTTGTCTTCACATATGTCAAGAACTTAAAACCAGTCTTCAAATGCACAGCAGCAATCTGAGTAATATCAGGCATTACTGTACCTCGAACTGAAATACAAAATTAAATTCACACAATGCTTATTTCATGAATTTTATAATTCCCCTTTAAGTTTCATTCTGACGCCTTATATGATCGTTGGTTATGAGAAAAATCAATTTTCAGCACAACAAGCACATTACATATTGACAAGTCGTTGAATTCAAATTATCGCTTATGAAACGAATTCACCATTTATATGAATAGCTCAGAATTTTAATATACCTATGCTCCTTCATAAGATTTATTACTAAAAGTAATGAATTTAATTAAAAAACTGTAATATTTGGAATAGCTTTTAATATTTATAATAACAATCACAAATATTTTTAATAATGTGTCTGCCCTGGGGTTCTAACCAAAAATCTTTAAAAAAAATGTAATTTTACCAAACTATGAACAAATTGTTCCATGTTCATCCGGAATAAGAAGACAGTTGATGAGAAAAAATACTAAAATTTGGCACCAGAATAGTCAATAACATTGTATTAAAAGTTAGTTTTTACACTTACTCCATTTCTTTCTCATAATCATCAATGGCAGCCTTGTTAGACGACGCAGTTGAGATTTTCTTGATGGCTTCCCCAGCACGAGCCTCCATCGTCTTAAGATTTGCAATAAGCGTTATGTTTAGAGTGGTTAGGAAATTATTTACCTTCACCGGCCTGCCCAAACTGACTTCCATTGCTGAAAAGAGAATTTAAAATGATAAGAACATTAAAACGAAATAAGGTCGTAGTTACTTAATAATGACGTCACAATGTATTTTCATAGAATCAATTCGTATCATCATTACATAATCATTATTAAATAACATGAATGAGCAATCAATTGGATTTAACAACATAAATGCGAAACTAAATTTGAAAACTGAATATGATGGACACCGGAATGTTTGCTTATATATTACATGATAAACACATATTCACTGGAAATGACACTTGGAATGTTAAGGGGTCTGAAAATGTGTAAGAAGTTCAAAGATCAATGGCAATTGTACAATGATTAAACATTGATAGAAATGGCAGGTTGAAAAATGAAGACATGCATACCTGTTCCAAGCTTGGTATTTACGTCAAAGCATGGCATTTCCCTGATCTTGAGATGGTGCTGCTTTCCATAAGCAACACGGTTAACTTCTCTATAGTCAGGGTTTTCACAAACAACGTACAAATAACCACTGAGGTCATTTTGTAGTTCGCCAACAATGTTATATATTGTCAAAGGAATGAGACGCCGATTACAAAACTGACCATACTGTAACTTGTTTAGCAAACCTCCAGCTCAACGAGTCAATCAATCTTCTTCCATCCTCCACTACTTCTGCTTACTCTTTTCATGCCATTTAGCAAATGCGAATAGATTTTACGTTAGTCCAAATAATTAGACGTAAGCTACCCCGCTGATGTAAATCGACCTCATATTTATAGGAGTAATTTTACGTGAGTCATTTTCACACAAATCGCCATCGCAGAGCTCGGTAAATGAATAATTGTTATCGAACACAACGTTGTCGATCGGTGTTTGCTTCTTTTTCGATTTTGCAAATCGCTCGCTTTTATTTCGCACTTTCATTTCACAAGGAATATATCAACAACCGTGACGTCATGAACACAAATATTTTATGAAACGAATTAATTTAACTTATATTTGTATTGCATAGTTATTATATCTCAAAGAGATAAGCAAATTTAACTCTTAAATAAAAAAAATACAAATCTATTTCGTGTATTTAGTATAATTTCCGGACTTTACCGTAGATATCGCTTATAGCCGAAACGCTTTTCGAATACGGCGATATCGACCGACTATTCCGGACCCACTAGGCACCTACTGCCTTAATATGTGACTGTAGTGTAACGGTTATCAGTAAAGCAATAAACCGTGTAATCGCTGTCGTCTTGTAAAATTGAAGAAAATACGCGTTAACCAAAACTCGAACAGCAAAAGTCGGCGCTATTGTTAGAAAAACCACAAAATGAATATATTTTGATTACGTTTTGTCTTTATACAAAACCAGAAAGTTTCGCGTATTTGCCCAGTCCCTGTGATCTTTCCCCTGTGATCAGTTATTAATTAAAACAATTAGCTTTGCATTATTGGCAATAAATGTTGTAATAAATCTAATAGGCACAAATGCAGTACTTATTTACACTAATGTGCACAAAAAATAACCACTATGCAAGATATTCTTTAAACAAAAATATATACATTGATCCGTAAAATAACTTCTCCTCCCATAAAGCGAAAAAACCAACGCATTGCATACTAGTCGCCGCACTCCAGTGCGACGCCAACAACCGTAGTATATTTTGCAATACAAATTAAATACATGTGATAAGAGCATGTGATAAATTGTGATGTTCAAGAATACAAATACATTTTCCCCGTGAATGACCGAGGTAATGTACGTTATATTTGAAAAGAATGATTATTTTGTCTGCTAATTGTGATCTCATACAAAGAAATGTAAAATATATATACTGAATATACAACCGGATAAAGTGACATCAAGTGAAATATAACAGATGCTCGAAGTCACGGTCTGTAACCTTTTATTGCACCTGCCTCTTTATTTTTTAGAGAACATGTATTCGACTAATTAAGTGTAGATTCGAAAATGCATACATAATTATTATATTTCTTTTTAATATAGTTAATAAGGAAGTTACGACGGTTTTGCATCCACATGTACAGTAAGCGGACAACACAAAGAATATAAACGTGAATATCCCATTTATGTTTAGTAAGCGGAAAATACAGAGAATAAAAACGTGAAGATCACATGTATGTTTAGTAAGCGGACACCACAAAGAATATAAACGTGAATATCCCGTTTATGTTTAGTAAGCGGAAAATACAGAGAATAAAAACGTGAATATCACATGTATGTTTTGTAAGAGGACAACACAAAGAATATAAACGTGAATATCCCATTTATGTTTAGTAAGCGGAAAATACAGAGAATAAAAACGTGAAGATCACATGTATGTTGTTAAGTTAGCAGAAAATACAGAGAATAAAAACGTGAATATCCCATGTATGTTTAGTAAGCGGAAAAGAAAGAGAATAAAAACGTAAAGATCCCATGTATGTTTAGTAAGCGGAAAATACAGAGAATAAAAACGTGAAGATCCATGTATTTTTATTCAGCGGAAAATACAGAGAATAAAAACGTAAAGATCCCATGTATGTTTAGTTAGTGGAAAATACAGAGAATAAAAACGTGAATATCTCATGTATTTTTAGTAAGCGGAAAGTACATAGAATAAAAACGTGAAGATCCCATGTATGTTTAGTAAGCGGAAAATACCGAGAATAAAAACATGAAGATCCATGTATGTTTATTAAGCGGAAAATACAGAGAATAAAAACGTGAAGATCCCATGTATGTTTAGTGAGCGAATAATACAGAGAATAAAAACGTGATGACCCCATGCATGTTAAGTAAGCGGTAAATACAGAGAATAAAACGTAAATACCCCATTATGTTTTATAAGCGGAATATACAGATGATAAAAACGTAAAGATCCCATGTATGTTTAGTTAGCGGAAAATACAGAGAATAAGAACGTGAATAAGCCATGTGTTTTTAATAAACGGCTTATACAGAGAATAAAAACGTGAATAGCTCACGTATGTTCAATTAAGCGGAAAATACTGAGAATAAAAACGTGAATATCCCATGTATGTTTAAATAAGCGGAAAATTCAGAGAACAACAACGTGAATAACCCATGTATGTTTAAGTAAGCGGAAAATACAGAGAACAACAACGTGAAGATCCCCTGTATGTTTAATAAGCGGAAAATACAGAGAATAAAAACGTGAAGATCTCATGTATGTTTAATGACTGGAAAATACAGAGAATAAAAACGTGAAGATCCAATGTATATTTAGTTATCGGAAAATACAGAGAATAAGAACGTGAATAACCCATATATGTTAAGTAAGCGGAAAATAAAGAGAATAAAAACGTTAAGATCACTAATGGTGCATTAATTAATATTATATTAACTATTATATTATGTATATATAACATTATGTAATGTTGTACCGTTTGTAGGTCACGTATATATTAGTCATTCAGTAGCATTGATATAATTCACAAAAGCAAATAACCGAAGACGCTCACGTTTTCGTTTTCTGCAATATAAAACATACAGGTATTATGTAGAGAGAAAGAAATGTTTTGCACACTTGCTGAGAGAAATAAACGTCGTTAGAAATTACTACGTTGGTTTGGTGTGTTTAGATTCCCTCTGTTTCCGTGCAAGAACAAGTACAATCCATTAGGCTTCTTAGAATTGCGCGTTTACCAAGCCATTTTCCATGGCAACACTAGCTGTTCAATAATGGGACGCAATCACCTGAGCAAACGATCTGATGCCATTTCAGCAAAAGTAATAGATTTTGTCTCATAAGACGAACAAGAAAGACAAACAATAGTTAGATTATGATGACAGGAACAGTTCGAGTTAGTGCTGAAATTAATTATATTCCTATGTTAAACGTATACACGAATATATGTATTACTGTTTAAACCGACATAAATGGCACACTGACCTTATATTTACGCAATATCTTGTATCCAATGACGATCTGTAGCAAACACACACTGGGAACCGTTTGCCACATTTTCTCTTCCAGTCATCCTGCTGTTATCGATATTCTGGCACAATAGCGCATGCGCAGTAAATTGTGACACGAAGTGACGTATTCAATGTTGATAGTCAGAGATACAAAGCAAAATCCAATAAACTGAATACTTGCCAATTTACCAATTGTGCGTCCTTTATTTAATGAATGTCGTCTTGTGAGCTCGATATCAAAAGACCGATAAATACATGTTAGACAGGCTTCGTGGGCCCGGAATAACTGTTCATACGAATTGAAGAAACACAAGGTTTTGCGGGCAATTTGCCCGATACATATCGGCTTCCACCTTTACATTACAGGTATGTGGGTCCAGCCTCGCTTCTAATGAGCTAACACGTTAGAAAGAAGAAGAGTTGTTACCGTGCCGTAGAGTAAATGTACATGGTTCAAAGAAACAAAAGGTATCTTTAAACAAGAATTACAACGTAGAATCTTCATATTTCTTTAAAAAAAAAAACGTTTTTCAGACTTAATTTTTTAATAAAGTCAAGTCACCAATAGCGGAATACTAACTGCTTTTCGTCCTTTATTTATTAAACAAACGTCTTTGACTTTACCTCCGTGAATAAAGAACAATAGTTCATGCTCTTCCACGTGCACTAAATTTTCATTCATTCAGCGCATCTATATATTTGAGAAAACAGCTTAAACTTCGGCGGCAGTTTTTTTTAACAACCATCTTCCCCAATGTGTTAAACCATTCTTTACACTCTTTATGATGGAAAACAAGTTTCTACGTGCAATCAATCATGACTTTCCAAAAACAATTTACATTTCAAAGATAATGACAAAATACTATGATAGGCATTCATGAATTATAATGACTAAAACTCATGCGTATCAACTCCCTTTTTATGGTTATGTGTACCGGTATTTAAAGTTAGAATTTTCAAACAGATAGACAGACAGAAGTTCATTCCGACTTATACAAAAGTACATCGTCTTCTTACTTAAAAATACACATTTTTGCTGATACGTAATTAGGTAAAACAACGTAACTTTTCACATCATTAAAATGTCGTTTAAGCATAAAAATACAAATTAATACAATCGATGTCAAGAACACGTACATTCTCTTAAGGCGGTACTTAAATTTATCAAATAGGATTGTAAGGAATCTCATTTTTGAGCTTCTTTGATATTTTACATACATTTTAAAGTACTGATTTGTAACTCGAAACAAGTTACTAGTGGAATTTATATACAGATGGGTTGATAATTTGATATATAATATACGGCTAATATATTGTTAACTCAGTGTAACAGCAGCATATACATATAAAAGAAGCAGGTCAAACCCCACGAAACTTTCTGGAATAGTTCCAATGACTTGTCTATTGTACTTTCTACTTCATTATAAGAATGATGGACCCTGTTTTTGCATAAAATATCAACACCACAATTTTGGTGAGGGTCTAATTACAAACCAGTGCCATTATTCTTTTGAATGATAATTAATTTCAAGTGTTCTTATATTTTTATAAAATTAATAATAATCTTACAATAACGAAATCCAATTGAAATTTTGACTGTAAATTTAGATCCAAAGATATACTGTAGATCTATTTTGTTGAAAGTTGAACTCCATATGACATTATATGTAATAACAATCACCCATTAATAATAATATTTTACATCATCACATAAACCTACTAGTTATACTTAATAGATAATGTATTTTTTTTTAATGCTGTTGTCACGAGTGAACAAGTGATTCAAACGTCAAACCTACTTTGGCGTATCAAAAAAAAAATGTTGATACAATCCCTGAAAGTTCACACATTTGCACCTCTCTTTTAGACAGACCCTGTATCTAATTTCAAAGCGATTTTCGCCAAAGAAAAATATTTCTGAGTAATTAATTGAGTTTATCGAATCTATATATTGAATAGACTTTACTGTGTTAACAAAAGTTAATGAATAAGAGCATTCCTAAAGAATTGTATATGGCACGTGAATTCTCATGAAAGCTCGGCAAACTTGTTGACAGGATGACATCATCATTTTTGTAAATAATGAAGCGGTAAGAATCAAATGAAGAATATTTTATTCATGAACCATTATTGTGTTCCGCTATTGGGGATAGTCCGCTGTTGGAGACTGAACTGTAATACAAGTGAAAAGAAATGCTAACTTACTATTGTATTTTTTTTTAAATAATTCTATTCGCTAATCCACCGCATGAAATGTTTGTTATGTAGAGTCTTTATGTGTATGAATATAATTATAAATGCGTGTTTATAAAGTTTATAAATCAAAACAATGTTCATATCACACCTTCAATGCATTTTTAGCACTTATATATGCTAGTATTTGCACAATGTAATCATTTAAAATATTAATTACATTCATTTACAAGTATATTAAAAATAAAACACGTCTATACATAAATAAGAATACTATAACATTTTATCATATGTGTCCTAACAATGTACATTATGTATTCAAAATAAATTTGTAAGACTTGGTTGAAATATATGATTTCTTAGTATTTCCAGAGGGGGTGAAAACAAGATGGCGACGTCCATGCCAAGACATTTTTTTCGCCGTTTCATACCTTTTATTACTTTTATTAAACGTTAAAATCCATCTCACTTACCAGCCATATCGGCAAAAAAGTGATTAGCGTTTATATCGTATAAATATTCGCTCTTTATATCTACTTTACTCGCTGCGAAATTTCTATGCGGGTCACAAAATTACAGCTCCTGCGGACTGCGCAGACAGATCTGGGACGACACTTTCCGCACATGCATTTATCCCCGTTTTTCCAGGACGAGGCTCATCTCTGCACCACTGGTGCCAATATCGATGATACGCAGTCGACGTGTAAACTTGGATAACAGCGATTTTGTTAATTAACGATAACTTGTTTATGGTAAGGTAATACATACATGTTATCATTATTCTGAAATAAATCTACACGTTAACACTTATTTTTACATATGCAGTTATTAATCCGCTTATGAAGGTCATTTGCTGTGTTAGAGCCTATGAAACCCAGTTCCCCATTTCCGGCATATGCGAGTTGGTTGATTGTCACATTCCCGACCGTTTGGATTTGAAACCCCCCCCCCCCCCCGAGCACTCCTGTGACCTTATCCAAACAAGGCCACGCCTTAATTGAATATAGTTTTTAAGTAAAAACTAAATAGAACATGCTATGATTGAAAAATATATTTTTGCATGCTGAGATACATTGGCGCTCAACGTAAAAAAACACTTCCCTCAGATGTCGTAGGGAAATTCGTGGAAGAATTTCTCAATTGGAAGGTGTGTGTAGCAGGGTTCGGTATAAGGAGATCTTAAACTGCCTTGCTGTATGAGCTAGCTTTTATAGCGACGTGGTAGTGTTTGCCTTATTTGGAACCGGGAGGTCCCGGGTTTGATCCCTATTGTGGTTGGGGATTTTTCTGGCTGGGTTACATTGTGGAGGTTCCCGTGCGATTTTTGAAATATAGCTGTAACCTCCAGCTATTGAGTCATTCTTAAAAGATTTTTTTCAGTTTAGAGGGTGGGGTTGGGGGTGGCCGTAGTAGCCGAAGGAAACCCTACCTCCCCAGTATGGTGGCAACAAACCAAACTCACATGCTTCCTATTACAGGATTGAACCCGTGTTGCCTTGGTGAGAAGTGTGTGTACATACCCTGCACTAACTGTACAGCTTATGCACAAGCTGGTCCGGAGCCTCACTGGTCGCACAAAAAAAACCATTGTCGCACGACGTTACTCAAAAATCTGCTTCAGTCGATAGGAAAATAACAAGTACACTCGTTGTGTATGTTTGTACTAAGTTTTATTTCTTATTTAACATCTTCAACAAATAATATAAATTAACAACATACATCGCAATAACCCGTCGAATATAATTCATATGGAATGTTTAATAGCTTAAATACCAAAGAAGTAATTCATATAATATTGGTTAAAAACTAAAGCAAAGTGCTCATATATGAAGTGGGAATAAACATTGTATACGAAAAATTAAGCAGTCCATATCCTATGTTATGACAGAGTGATTTTATATCTTTTTTTTAGTCGAACAATCTGCATTAATTTCAAAATTTCTATACACACTGCTAGAAAATACACACTTTATAAATGTTTAAAATACAAACAAACTCAAATGAGAAATGAACATTACCAATACAGAAACAATCTACATATTGCATTAAATTATTGCAGACAACAGCAACAGATTCGTTCAAAATGTAATTAACAAATACCAGGTGATTGTCTAAATTATTCATATTACTTATTGAAATAACATGGCCTATAAATCAATAGCATTTATTCCATACAGCAATTAAGCTTATTTACATATTGGTCGCATATTGTTACGGTACTGTCTTGATTATAAGGATTGACTATAAGACAGAGCCCCGTATTTAAAAATCAGAATGAACATGAAAATGGTTAAAATAATTCTTTGAATGCAATGAGGAGATGGAAAAAAACAAATATGGCATTCTTGAAGTGTTATCACTTTCTAGAGACAAACGGACATGAACAAATTGTATACAGCATATAACTTGATTACAACTAGACGCTGGAATTGTACATAGACATTGAAATTGGAAATGCATACATGCATATTAATAAAAACAACTAGATATGCTACAAGGAATACGGAAATAAACTTGTACAGCAGCACAGAAGAACTAATAAAAGAACATGCAAGCAATATTCTTATATCTGTTTATATACAAATATATAAGTTTTAAACAAAACATATTTTTTAATAATGATAATTATAGACTTTTATAATGGAAGAAAAATAAGCAGTGCTAGGGAAAACCGGGCTTAATGCATGTGCATAAAGTGTCATGCTGTCAGTTCTGGCTAATCAAGGACAACACTTTCCGCTTGATGGAATTTTTCATGTAAATGAAGTTTCTTCTAAACAACGTTCCAGTTAAGGTTGAAAAGGTACTATGTCAGAGACAGATTCTCACACATCAAGCATCACAGTATGATATGGACAGTACCTAAATACCACTCACAATTAAACAGGGCAAGCACTTTTTTTATAAAAACACTTCTGATATAACATTTTTCACTCATACAGGAGTTAACAAGGAACATCAAAACTTATTTTTTTCCTATTTTTTTCACAGTAATAACAATTAGTCAAATTTGTATTTTTTATAAACTTTAGGTCTACATCATTTTTCCATGTTTTTGGAAATTAATTGCAATATACGTTATGGAATTATAAGAATTTAAACTAATAATAATGACAGGAAAGTTTCAAGAGCTTGCAAGTATTTTTTTAATTTATTCAATTTTTCCAAACTCAGATTTCTGAATTTAAACTTAATGCAATTCATAAATTTTTATGCACAACAGTTGAGAATACTGCAAACAATGTGAGGTGTAAGATTGATTAATGCAAGACCAGGACTAAACTACTGCGTAACTCTTATATGAATGACTAGCATACTGAACACTGCTGCAAATACATTACCATGGGAACATATATTGCATAATTATGGACATTAATTTACAAATAAAATCACAAGTATGTATTGCTTTACAATAACTGGTAGCACTAATTGCTGCTCTTTAAAATCGATTTCAACACTAAAAATAGCAAAATAATTTGATTAAATAACATTTTGCTATTTTTGTCTATACATATATATCATTTTGACTATGAATATCTAATACAATACTGTAGATATCCTACTAATATCAAATAAACAATAAACTTATGTAACCTACAAACTTTTCAAAATTCAAACTTAACAGATTAATTTGATTCAATACGATCTTGCTACTTTAGTCTTTATATTATTTTGACTTAATACTGTAAATATCTAATAAATCTATTAACTTTCCTAACCATACAACTTTGCAAATATCAAACTTAATTAAATTAATTAAATAAGTACTAATCTTTTAATTCTATAACAAACAAAAACAGATAAGCATTTTTTACAGCAAGTTTTAAGCCTGATCTTAACCGACTTGTTCATATAATTCTGTACATTTTGAAGTATGCCATTAAATAACGTTATTTTGTCACTTCTACCAATAGGAATAGTTCAGTAAATTGACAATAACAAACAGTATAACTTATATCTATATGTAAACGATTTGTCTATGTCAAATATTTAAATTAGACACAAACGTAAAATTGTAAGTTTCTCAATCTGTGAACAGGTAACTTGACCATTTCCCACTTAGAAGCAAAGGGAAAATGGCTTTGTGCAAACAGCATAAAATCAGAACCGCCTTCGAGTAACTGGCAGTCTGTTCATGTTTTATGCTGTTTGCTGCTAATCAGTATTTAAGGGTTTGATAAGAAACCATTAAAATTTAAATCTACATGTAGTAAGAAAGGCCTTTAATTAAAAACAAGACTATTGCCAAGCAATATATGTCCCCTACCGGCTCCACCATTGTCAGAAATTCCACCATTGTCAGATTTTTTAAATTTATTTGTTGCCATAGAAACCAGAATTTTTGACGAAGAAACAAAATGAAATGATGTGCATAATGTCCATAATGCCATCTATTCATGTTTTAAGTTTCATGAAAAAATATGAAGAACTTTTAAAGTTATCGCAGGATCCAAAAAACCACCCTTTTCAGCAGTATTTCTAATCTATTTGTTGCCATAGCAACCATAATTTTTGATGTAAGAACAAAATGAAATGACGTGCATAGTGTCCATATTGCCATCTATCCATGGTTTATGTTTCATGAAAAAATATTAAGAACTCTTAAAGTTATCGTTGGATCCAGAAAAGTGTGACGAACTGACTGACAGAATGCAAACCATAAGTTCACCGGTAGGGGAAAATAGTCACAATAACTTTTTAAGGGACCAAAAATGCGTCAAAATACATATCAAAGGGTTAAACACATTAACCAACTAAAACGCCAAGCCTTTATCCTTACAACAACTGTATTGACATATGTAGTATTTCTGTTATTTAATGGCACACTTACTATGTGGGTTATACATGTAAATTAGCTACTTTCGGGTAACACTGGGCTTCATGCATGCTCATACAGTGTTGTCCCAGTACAGCTAATCAGGGCTGACCCTTTCTGCCAACACTGGGGTTTTGTTTATAAGATGTTCGTTCAATAAAAAAAAACTCAATCAAAGCTGCAAGTAACGGTATCTAACCTGGTGAATCTGTGTGGAGTGCAAAGGTTACTCTAGGACAGCACTTTACACACATGCATTAAGCCCAGTTTTCACAGAGTGATGCACATAATTAGTATTAATTGTCTAAATTTTCTATTGCATCAGGCTGGTAAAAAATTCAGAATATTCACAAAAGTGACCCCACAAGGCACAAAATTGAACAAATTTCAAATATTACAACACACTGTTTTCACTGACATTAAGGGTTCCAAAACACTATGTTAATATTGAATCAAAATAAATTAATAGTTATTGCTGATTAACACAAAAGGACTGACAAACTAACATTTAACATAAAACAAATCAGACAAATCCTCAAATGTATATATATGTGTCTCGCTCTGTGAAAACAGCACTTAACTCATGTGCATAAAGTGTCATCATAGATAAGCCTGTGAAGTCCGCACAGGCTTATCAGGCAGGGAGAACACTTTCGCATTGAGTGAATTTTTGTATTAAAGATACTTAACATAAACATTAAATAAATAAATAATCCATAAAAGCAAGAGTGTCATCCTAGATCAGCCTGTGCAGACTGCACCTGCTTATCTGGGTCAACACTTAAAAGTACATGATTTAACCCTTTCAGTGCGGGAACCGAATTTTAAAGGCCTTTGCAAACAGTTTGGATCCAGATGAGACGCCACAGAACGTGGCGTCTCATCAGGATCCAAACTGTTTGCTATTCTGATAGTATTCTTTGAAAAAATAGAAGAAAATGCTAATTTTAGAAATTCTGCATACGACATTTTAGCAGACGACAAATTTCCCAGCATGCAATGGATTAAGCCCAGTTTTCCCAGAATGAGACTCAAATATTAAAATCTGAAACAGATACAGTCCCTTTAAAACTATCAGCGATAAGAAGGAGATTTTACACAAATGTACCTATGAAAAAAACTTTTTCATAAATTATATCATCAATTTGATTAAAAATAATGCAACTCTCTGAAGCCATTTACACATGTTTGATAACAACAACACATATTGCTAATATTCCAAATAATCATTAACAGTTAACATCTAGGAAAACACAACACTATCAATTACAAGCCAACAAGTAATTGAGAAAACTTTAAAGTCTTCATAAAAGATTTACAGCACGTTAAAACATTACTGAGCACTTATTTAAGGAATACAAAAAACACAGACCCTGACCTCTATAGTAGGCAAGGGTAAAAGTGAAATTCGGTGATATGTTTGAGTGGTCTTACACAGGCAGTGTATCAGAATGTGTGTTGTTGAACATATAACAAGTCATGTTGGCAGTTTACCACACATAAAAAAGTTTACCGAAAAATAGCTTACTAGAATAATTATCCCTTTTACCATTTAGATACGTATTTTGACGCATTTGTAGTCCCTTAAAAAGTTAAATTTATTCAAAGACCTGTAATACTAAATTCAAGTTTTAAATTCTTCATTTCCAACCCTTAGTTACTAATGAGCAGCAAACAGCATACAACCTGAACAGACTGAGAGTTACTTGCAGGCTGTTCTGGTTTTATGCTGGTTGCAAAAGCCATTTTCACTTTGCTTTAATGGGGGAAAGGGATAAATATTGGTCCAAATGTTAACAAAGGCCACAGTCTGTTAATATGAAGGATTGGGAATGATAACACACAACTACTATTTCAGTAACCAAACATTGTATGAGTTGTTGATGCAAAATGAAACAGCTAAATCTAGTAAAAATCAGGTAAATCTATATAAGGTAGATCAAAGAAGGGCATCAAGTTGCAAGAAACATACAAACAAAACAAAAGATGTGATCAAAACTGAATTTCAGGGTAAACTTTTTTTTAACAGACATTTAACAGACATTAAACAGATATTTTAAGCAGATCTTAAACTTGCACTTGACATATCTGATAGATAAAATGCTTAACAAAATGTTCAGCAAATGTCTCAAATTTAAAATGATAAAACTTTTGTAGGATTTTTTATATAACAATGTTTGAATATTTTACATAACATTGTGCAGCAACAGTATTTTATCATGTGGTTTTCTATTTTGACTAAAATAACCACATATAAAACATACTCTTTGCATTACCTTACTGTAAGGAAAATCAAACTATGAGCAATAAGATGAGTTAATCTCTGGGAAAACCAGACTTATTGCATTTGCGCAAAATATCATCTCAGATTAGACTGAGCAGCCCGCACATGCTAATCAGGGTAACCAGATTCTTGAATAGAATTTATCATTAAAAGAAAGTCTCTTCTGAACCCAAAAAACAAAGTCTAGGCAAAAAGTGTCATCCCTGATTAGCCTGTGAGGACAGGTCAGTTTAACCTGTGACCATTCTTAACACACATGCATTGAGCCTGGTTTCCAGAGACCGGCTCAAATCAGTGAAACTAATTTTAGACATTCTTAACATAAGTGTGAAGAACACATTTATTAACAAATGCAGAATATTGAACCAGTCAAACACAGGGAATCAACATGTATTTTCACACACCAACATTAAGGCTTTTAACAAGAAAAATAATTGACAAAAACATTGTCTGACTGATAACTGACCTGACTTTGAGTGGGGCCAAATGCATGACGAGGGTTGAATGTAAAAATGTGGCAGGTAATCACCAATGTTGTATCAGATACAATAGTTTGAGTTGTGTTCTGAGAAACTGGGCATACTGCATGTGCGTAAAGTGTCGTCCCAGATTAGCCTGTGCGATCTGCACAGGCTAATCAGGGACGACACTTTCCGCCTTATTTGGATTTTTGCTAAGAAGAGACTACATTTAAACGAAAAATGTCATAAAAGCGGAAAGTGTCGTCCCTGATAAGCCTGTGCGGACTGCACAGGCTAATCTGGGACAACACTTTACACACATGCATTATGCCCAGTTTTCTCAGAAAGCGATTCCTTGTGGGGTTAAATTAATGTGTCTAAAGTATTATCCCAAATTAACCGGTGCTGACTGCACAGGCTAATGTGGGACAACACTCATATGCATTAAACCATGTTTCCCCAGAAGAAGGCTCATTCAAATCAACTTAACTGTAGATGATAGAATGAAAGAACTGGGTGAAGGGGGGGGGGAGACAGAAACCTATCCCTACGCACTGATTCTGTTGTTGTTGATGGGGGATAACAAGTTACATTTGGTATCCATCACAGTCTATGCTGTTCTTCTGTTGTTGTTGATGGGTATAAATTTACACCCTGATTTTGTTGTTGTTGATGGTTGACAACCATAAACTCTGCTCCGCTATTCTGTTGTTGATGGGTTGGACATTCTACACTGTGATTCAGTTGTTTTTGATGGGTGATAACTATTTCCTTACAATCCATGCAGATATTCTGTTGTTGTTGATGGTTGATACTCAACCTACACTGTGATTCTGTTGTTGTTGATGGTTGATAATCAACCTACACTGTGATTCTGTTGTTGTTGATGGTTGATAATCAATCTACACTGTGATTCTGTTGTTGTTGATGATTGATAATCAATCTACACTGTGATTCTGTTGTTGTTGATGGTTGATAATCAATCTACACTGTGATTCTGTTGTTGTTGTTGATGGGTGATAACGAGTTACGCGGTGACCCCATGCTCTCCTGCTGTATGGCACTGATGATGGGACCGATGGCTTCCCACACCTTGCCCAGCTGAAATAATAGCACACAAGACTGCAGCCATGCCACATAGATGACTAGTTATAATGAGCTGCTTTCTGGAGAAGCTGGTCTTAATGAATGAGTGTCGTGCCAGATTAGAACGTGCAGTCCACACAAGCTAATCAGGGAACAACACTTTCAGCCTAAGATGGATTTTCACAAAGAGGAGACTTCCTTAAAATGAAAAATTCCATATTAGCCTGCGCAGTCCTTGATAAGCCTGTGAGGCATCAAATCTAGTTTATAAAATATGCTGCATTAATATTACAGTCATGAAACCTAGATAACTAGTTTTAATATTGAAGGTGAGATAATATTGCAGGTCAACAATTTATTTAAACAAATGTCTGATAATAGAAAGGGGTAATCACGTGACAAACAAGATGGCGACGTCCATGCCAAGACAGGTATTTTTCGCGGTTTTATATCCTTGATTACTTTTATTAATTGTTAAAATGCCGCTCACTTTCCAGCCATATCGGCAATGAAGTCATTAGCATTGTATCTAATTAATATTCACTCTTTATATCGACTTAACTCGCGAAATTTCTTAACACAGTATTATGTGAAGTTGGAATAAGACATCAATTTGGGAATAAATTGTGGTTTTTCAAAAGTGCATTATATGCAGTTTTATATGTTGTATTTATTTAGTTTGACAAATTATAATTAAAACAGATACTTTCATATATATTAGCATCATTTAAATTGATTTTACTGCAAAACTGGATTTTTTTTTATTTAAAAAAAAATCCTCATGAAATAAAACTGTGTCCATGCAGGGCATGGACACAGTTTAAAATACAGTTAAAATGATAAAAATACAATAACTGTTAATGAAAAAGTAATGGAATTTGCTTATTAAGCTTGAAGTATATATACATTATTACAAAAATAAATTCAGATCATAAAATGAATTGTTTTGTTTGAGAAAATCACCAAAATGATGTCCATTTCCAGTTTGATGTCTTATTCCAACTTCACATAATACAGTGTTCTTAGCAGGTCCCACAATTACAGCTCCTGCTCAGAAAATTTACACAGATCAAAGTGTAAAGAGCGATTATAAATAGAAAGTTAATAAATTTCTTGCTTATATGGCTGAAAAGTGAGTGGTATTTAAACAATTTATATAATCTTAGCATGTTTAATGATGACAGGCAAAAAAAAGGTCCTTCTAGTGTAAATGCACCAAAGCCATAAAAAGAAAACTGCTGGTCCCTTAGTGGCTATGTTTTCAACTGATTAGATTCATTACCAACTTTGATAAGATTAGAAAAAAGGTTCTAAGCAAGTTAAATGATGAATGGGCAAAAAAGTGATTTTAAGAGTGTTCACAATATTACATATATAACAAACTGCTGAACAGCTGGCATCAATGTTTTAAAGACTTGAATAAAAAAACTTTAAAGAAAAAAAATGAGCAAATTTCATTATGATTGTGCAAAAACTGTGACTTTTAGAGTGTTCATGAGCTTTTTCATTAATTTGACCTAGTGACACTTAATTGTGTAGGGACCAACCGTCTAACCATACGATGAACATGTGAAAGCAAAATACGCCCACTTCTTTCAATGCAGGTATAATACAAATTTTAATTATGCTACTTTTTAAACAACTTTATACTTTCCCAAAATTAAAAAGATCTTGGACCCCAAAGCATGCAATTAATCATTTAACAGGAGCTGAAGAAATTTAATGAGGTATCTTCAAGTCCCCATGCTACACAAATTCTCCATTTTAGACTTTTATTTCAATTTTAAATATTAACCTCAAAATTATTGCACAATTTAAATTGAATTAGTTTAATATTCAAAATTAGGACAAAAAACTAAAGCTGTTTTACACTGTGACTTATACACCCACGGTGCTTTTTCAGCTTTCAAATGCACACAACTCAAGAATATTTGGATCATACGGAAATGAAAAGTGGCTTGCCCATTTACACTTCATGATGCTGGCATGCCGTGCTTCAAATAAATTAAGGTCGCCATGGTGTAATGGATATGGTGTCCGCCTAGCAACCGGGAGGTCACGGGTTTCATCCCAACCATGGGAGCATTCTTCAGATCTTCCCCAAAGACACCAAGTACTGGTTCTAGGCCCAGGAAACAGACTCGAGAGCGTTTATATAAGCCTTAGGCTTTCGATGCAATCAAGCTAAAATAAATAGGTTTAAACTAAATAAATTGTTTGTGAAATGTTGGCAAAGTTTGCTCCGCACAATTTTGAGAACAAAGTGACAAAATGCCAAATCAATGTTGGGGTAAATTGAAGCCTCAGTCAGGAAATTTTGATAAAATGCATGTGCGTAAAGTGTCTTCCAAGATTAGCTTGCTTAGTCTGCACAGGCTTATAAGGGACCAAACTGTCCGCTTTTAAGGTATTTTTTGTTTTTAAAAAGCCTCTTCTTAGCATAAATCAAGTTTTGGAGGAAAGTGAGGTTCCTGGTTAGCCTGTGTAGACTGCACCGGCTATTCTGGGCTACCACTTAAGCACATGCATAAAGTCCAGAAAGAGACTTTTTCTGTTACACACTGTGCGCTGTATTCAGATATCTTGTATCTTGTACACTAACCTCGGAGTGTGACTGTGACTGTACGGTGGCAGTTGCCTCCAGTACCTCATACACGATGTCCAGGTTGGCGTGTATCAACTGGGTCTCCATCTGCAGGCAGTGCAGGCTGTAGTAGTTACGGTTCTCCATGTTGGCTATCTGACTCTCCTGGTCCAGGATCTTCTGTTCCAGCTGCTCTACTGTGCCCACCTGTTGGGAAATGATTGAAGTTCAATATGAAACTCAATCTGGGATAAAATGGCTAAATGCAAAAGTGTTAAGTGTCGTCCCAGATTAGCCTGTGCAGTCCACACAAGCATATCAGGGATGACACTTTCCACCTAATCTGGATTTTTTCCTGAAGAAGAGACTTTCTTTCAATACAAAATTCCATACACAAGATACAAGTCGTCCCTGAAACGCTTGTGCAGACCGCTTTACATTGGCCTTAACACAAATAATTTAAGCCCCATTTTCTCATAGTGAAGCCCATGTACGACTACAAACAAAACAATTTAGACTCAACTAGTTCATTATTTTTACTAAAAAAGCTGTGCAAGCCCTAGCACGGTTTGCATTTAAGCTGAAAAACAACACAATTTCAATTTAAAATCAACCAAGCTTATTCAGAATTTTAGTTTACAGTTACCTTAGACCATATAGAAACAAGACTATTGCCAAGAAATGTCCCTTACCGGTGATGAAACTCCACCATTTTCAGATTTTTAGCTCACCTGAGCGATAGCTCGAGGTGAGCTATTGTGATCACTCAGCGTCCGGCGTCCGTCCGTCCGTCCGTATACAAATTTGTAAACATCTTCTTCTACTAAACCATTGAGCCAATTTCAACTAAATTTCATGTGGAGCATCCCTAGGTCATGGGACAAAAGAATTGTTAAAAAAATTTGATCACATAACCAAGATGGCCGCCATGACCATATATGGTAAAAACCTTAAAAAATCTTCTTGTCAGAAACCGCTCATCAGATTTTCAAAAAATTTCACAGGAATGACCTTTGAGGGCTCCCCTGAAAAAGTTGTTCAAAGAAATTTGATTCGTCAAAAAATATGGCCGCAGGAGCTCGTTGAACTTTGCATGTTTATTCGTTTTTGCCTATTTTGTGAAAACTTTCAAAAATCTTCCACATTTTTTGTCCGATCCTTTCCAAATTTGCACAGTGTCTTTATATCAATGAGGACACAAACCCTACAAAAAATGAGCATTATTGGTCCATGAAGTACAGAATTACCTCCCCTTGAATTGAGAAAATGGTGTTTATGCAATAAAGTCCAAATTTTTCATCCAATTCTTTCCAAACTTGTGAGGATTTAGCATGGTTCAAACAAGGGAAACAACTACGGTTTATGCATGTTCTTTTTATTACAGATTTGCCTCCCTTTAATTCATTCAAAATCTCATTTTACAGCAGAGATTCCAAATCTGACCTGTAAATGAGCCCCATATTTACTGCTGGTGCTATGTTACCTTTTCCCATTTGATCATTCTTAAGTATTGGTCTTGTAATGCTGCTACTGCTACTGCTACTGCTACTGCTACTACTACTACTACTACTTCTACTACTACTACTACTACTACTACTACTACTACTACTACTACTACTTCTACTACTACTACCACTACTACTACTACTACTACTACTACTACTACTACTACTACTACTACTACTACTACTACTACTACTAGTACTACTACCACCACAACTGTTCATGTTTATCTCCGACACATATTTTTAGGTCACCTGTCATGAAGTGACACAGTGAGCTTATGTGATCGTGTGATGTCCGGCGTCCGTTGTGCGTGCCTGCGTGTGTCCGTGCGTCCGTCTGTCAACAATTTGTTTGTGTAGACAGTAGAGGTCACAGTTTGCATCCAATCTTGATGAAATTTGGTCAAAATGTTTATCTTGATGAAATCCGGTTTGGGATTGTATTTGGGTCATCTGGGGTCAAAAACAAGGTCACTAGGTCAAATAATAGAACAACCTTCTGTAGACAATAGAGGTCACAGTTTTCATCCAATCTTTATGAAATTTGGTCAGAATGTTTATCTTGATGAAATCTGGGTTGGGATTTTATTTGGGTCATCTGGGGTCAAAAACTAGGTCACTAGGTCAAATAATAGAAAAACCTTGTGTAGACATTAGAGATCACAGTTTTCATCCAACCTTTATGAAATTTGGTCAGAATTCTTGATGAAATCTGGGTGGGATTGTATTTGGGTCATCTGGGGTAAAAATCTAGGTCAAATAAATAGAAAAACCTTGTGTTGACAATAGAGGTCACAGTTTTAATCCAATATTTATGAACTGTGGTCAGAATGTTTATCTTGATGAAATCTGGATTGGGATTGTATTTGGGTCATCTAGAGTCAGGAACTAGGTCACTAGGTCAAATCATAGAAAAACATTGTGTAGACAATAGAGGTCATAGTTTTTATCTGATCTTAATGAGTCAGGTGAGCGATTCAGGGCCATCATGGCCCTCTTGTTTTATATATATTTGTTGCCATAGCAACCAGAATTCTTGACGTAAGAACAAAATGAAATGATGTGCATAATCTCCATATTGCCATCTATCCATGTTTCAAGTTTCATGAAAAATATGAAGAACTTTTTAAGTTATCGCAGGATCCAGAAAAGTGTGACGGACAGACTGACAGACAGAGCGCAAACCATAAGTCCCCTCCAGTTTCACCGGTAGGGGACAAAAAATGCTAACCCAAGATAAACAAGACTATTGCAAAGCAATATATGTCCCCTACCGGCTCCACCATTGTCAGAAATATTTATTATTTGTTTATATTTGTTGCCATAGCAACCAGAATTTTTTACGTAGGAAGAAAATGAAATGACTTGCATAATGTCCATATTACCAGCTATCCATGTTTCAAATTTCATGAAATAATATGAAGAACTTTTAAAGTTATCGAAGGATCCAGAAAAGTGTGCAGGATCCACCATTTTCAGCAGTATTTCTAGTCTATTTGTTGCCATAGCAACCAGAATTCTTGACGTAGGAACAAAATGAAATAACGTGCATAATCTCCATATTGCCATCTGTCCATGTTTCAAGTTTCATGAAAAAATATAAAGAACGTTTTAAGTTATCGCAGGATCCAGAAAAGTGTGACAGACTGACGGACTCACGGACACACATACACACAGAGCGCAAACCATAAGTCCCCTCCGATGAAACCGGTAGGGGACAATAAAATGTCAAATAACTACAAACAAAATTTCAGCACAGAAACCCCATACAGTTGTTCATGCTTTAACATTGTCTACAGTACAGTATTGTTGTTTATCTGCCAAGAGACAACCCATCTTTATTATGAACAGCTTTAATATCACTCATGTTAATACAAATAGGATTCAATAGCTTATCATTAGAACTACAAATGTTCGTTAATTGGTCAATATTTCATGTATCATCATTTTCATAAATGTGTTGACAGATCCATAAATCCTATACAGTGCCCTAAATCTCCTACAGAGCTTTTGCTTCCATACCTCTAAGATAAATGCTGCTAAATGTTATGGATACAGTGTCCACCAATTGACCAGTAGGTAATGGGTTCAATCCCTACCATTGCACCATTCTTATGAATTACCACAGAGACACCAAGTACAACCCAGGAAACAGACTCAAGGGCGTTTCAATAAGCCAAAAGATTTATATTCAATGATGGTTAAGTAAATACATTTAAATAAAATTACCTCTGCGCTCTGTACAGTTGCTGACATCTTTTTCTTCTTGTACTGCCCCATCTTCTGTACGGCCCGTTGATGGTCCTGCAGTACACCCTTCTCATGACGCTCACATAGATCCTGCAAACAGGAACAGCATGTAAAACATAATACACATGTGGGAGAACAGCACACAGGAACAGCATGTAATACATAGTCCACATTGGGGAGAACAACAAATAGGAACATCATGTAACATATAATCCACATTAGGGAGAACAGCTAACAGGAACAGCATGTAACACATAGTCCACATTGGGGAGAACAACAAATAGGAACAGCATGTAACATATAATCCACATTGTGGAGAACAGCAAACAGGAACAACATGCAACACATAATCCGAATTGGGGAGCAGAACAAACAGGATCAGCATGTAACACATAATCCACATTGGGGAGAACAGCTAACAGAAACAGAATGTAACACATAATCCACATTGGGGAGAACACCAAAAAGGAACAGAATGTAACACATAATCCACATCAAGTAGAACAGCAAACAGGAACAGCATGTAACACGTAATCCACATTCGGGAGAACAGCAAACAGGAACAGCATGTAACAAATAATCCACATTGTGGAGAACAGTTAACAGGAACAGCGTGTAACTCATAGTCCATATTGGGAAGAACAACAAAAAGGAACAGCATGTAACACATAGTCCACATTGGGGAGAATAGGAACAGCATGTAATACATAATCCCCATTGGGGAGAACAACAAAAAGGAACAGCATGTAACACATAATCCACATTGGGGAGAACAACAAAAATGAACAGCATGTAACACGTAATCCACATTGGGGAAAACAGCAAACAGCATGTAACATATAATCCATATTGGAAGTGCAGCAAAGATAACAAGAAACCGTCGCAGACGGGTGATGCTTCCCAAAGTTTTTTTTGTCACAATATTGCACTATATATTCAGATAAAAGGAAATGTCTAGTAGTTGGGGAGGGGGGGGGGGCAAGAATTGCACTATATGTACAATTTATGGAAAATTTCAAAGTGCCATAACTCTGTGAAAAATCATCCGACCAGAACGGCTGATATTATGCACATCTCCTCTTGGTAGTGAATCTTCCCATAAAGTTTAATTGAATTCCGGTCATTAATTGCTCAGAAATAGCCCAGACATAAATTGTGCACGGACGGACACACGGACACACGCACGGACAGACGAAGTGGCGACTATATGCTCCCCCCAAAAAAAATTTGGGGGTGCATAAAAAGCATGTAACACCTAATCCATAATCATTGGTGAGAACAGAAAATAGGAACAGCAAACAGGTAAGTTCCATACCACATTGACTGGAATGAGATCTTTATGTCAAATTGCCATTTTGGAATATTATTAATGCATTGAAGTTTAAAGGGACGGTCAACCACGAATGACGAAAAAAGAAAAGTTCTAAAAAACAGTATTTTTTTACAATTGTTAGTTAATATTGATTAAAATATCACAACTGGTATATCACATTACTGGAAAAAAGTTCATATTTTCAGTATATTCATTAATTAAATTTTGCAATGTGAAATTGAAAGTAAATCACAAAAATAGGTGACAAAACGATTTACACACTATAAATAAAGTAAGTAGATTGATCATTTAATATATAAAATATATACAATTCACTACGCATGCACAATTTGGATTTCTGGGTTTACAATGTGTCGATGATGATCAATCTACTGGCGTCATTTATAGTTAACTGTTATTTAGAGAAAGGCCATTAGTATTAAGTTAATTCTATTAAGCAGATTCAATAAATTATTTAATATATGCATACCCAGTTTATATTATGTCAGAAGCCAACCTGGATGCTTTCCCATCCAGACATACCCATGCATGCATTCAAACTAATTTTCGATCCAAATGCCTGTGGTGTCTTGTGGGAAATAAATGGAAGCAAAGGACACTGAAACTGAATGGTAACCACCAACCAACTTTAAATGTAGATGACATTAAAATCTTTACCAGAGCATTTTTAAACAAGAACGAAATAGCCTTGTTCCGAAAAAACTTAGCTTAATGCATGTGAATATAGTGTTGTCCTAGATTAGTCTGCCCAGACACTTAGCTTAATGCATGTGAATATAGTGTTGTCCTAGATTAGTCTGCCCAGACACTCTTCTTAGCAAAAATCCAGTTTTGGGTAAAATGTTATACCTGATAATCCAGTGCAGACTGTTTTATACACTTAATGTACATACATTAAGACCAGTTTTCTGGAACGCAACTCAAATAACCTTCAGTACAAGATAATGACCTTACCCGATAGGATTGTATGAGATCTAGCAGTGCAAGAAGATATACTTACCCCATAGGATTGTATGAGATCTAGCAGTGCAAGAAGATATACTTACCCGATAGGATTGTATGAGATCTAGCAGTGCAAGTTGATAAACTTACCCGATAGGATTGTATGAGATCTAGCAGTGCAAGATGATGACCTTACCCCATAGGATTGTATGAGATCTAGCAGTGAAAGATGATGACCTTACACAATAGGATTGTATGAGATCTAGCAGTGCAAGATGATAAACTTACCCGATAGGATTGTATGAGATCTAGCAGTGCAAGATGATAAACTTACCCGATAGGATTGTATGAGATCTAGCAGTGCAAGATGATAAACTTACCCGATAGGATTGTATGAGATCTAGCAGTGCAAGATGATATACTTACCCGATAGGATTGTATGAGATCTAGCAGTGCAAGATGATAAACTTACCCGATAGGATTGTATGAGGTCTAGCAACAGTGATAACTTCTCCACAACCTGGTCTTCTGTATCATTGGCCTGCAAAAAGATGGATCAGTTGAGAACAGCATAGTACATTTGTGAAAAGTAATCATCGACATAAATCATTATCATCATTATCATAATCACCATCATCATCATCGAAATCAGTCATCATCATCATCATCATCATCATCAAATCATCATCATCATCATCATCATCATCATCATCATCATCATCATCATCATCATCATCATCATCATCATCATCATCATCATCAAATCATCATCATTACAAATCATCATTTTCAACATCATCAAATCTCCTCCTATCAATCATTATTATGCTCAACCTTCTCACTGTCAGTACTGCTCAATCAATGATTGTCAACTCAGGTATCCAGGGCACAAAAAATATACTAAAAAGTCCCTCTGAGAAGTGAGTATTGCCGGATGCCTTCCAGTGTATTTTTCATACCCAGAGTAAATTGTAGTATACTTAAGAGTAGCCGGGGTTTTTGAAAGAAGTACATCACCTGACAATAATCAATTGAGCGTTAGCCTATTACCTCCTTTGCGGCCTTGTCCCCTAGTGCCCCATACTCCACTGACAGGTGCTTGAATCCCTTTTTGAGGTGGCGCCACGTCTCGTTGGAACCACAGGACCAGGAAGAGACAGGTGTGGCGTCGTTACTCATGGAACTACATCAAATATCAACATGGAGTCATTACTCATGGAACTACATCAAATATAAACATGGAGTCATTACTCATGGAACTACATCAAATATCAACATGGAGTCATTACTCATGGAACTACAACAAATATAAACATGGAGTCATTACTCATGGAACTACATCAAATATCAACATGAAGTCGTTACTCATGGAACTACATCAAATATCAACAGGAAGTCATTACTGATGGAACTATATCAAATATCAATATGAAATCATTACTCATGCAACTACATCAAATATCAACATTGAGTCATTACTCATGGAACTACATCAAATATCAACATGGAGTCATTACTGATGGAACTACATTAAATATCAATATGGAGTAATTACTTAAGAAACTACATCAAATATCAACACTGAGTTGTTACTGATGGAACTACATCAAATATCAACATGGAGTCATTTCTCATGGAACTATATCAAATATAAACATGGAGTCATTACTCATGGAACTACATCAAATATAAACATACAGTCATTACTGATGAAACTACATCAAATATCAACATGGAGTCAAAACTCAAGAAACTACATCAAATATCAACATCGAGTCATTACTCATGGAACTATATCAAATATCAATATGGAGTCATTTATCATGGAACTACATCAAATATTAACATAGAGTCATTACTCATGGAACTACATCAAATATCAACATGGAGTAATTACTTAAGAAACTACATCAAATATCAACACTGAGTTGTTACTGATGGAACTACATCAAATATCAACATGGAGTCATTTCTCATGGAACTATATCAAATATAAACATGGAGTCATTACTCATGGAACTACATCAAATATCAACATACAGTCATTACTGATGAAACTACATCAAATATCAACATGGAGTCAAAACTCAAGAAACTACATCAAATATCAACATTGAGTCATTACTCATGGAACTATATCAAATATCAATATGGAGTCATTTATCATGGAACTACATCAAATATTAACATAGAGTCATTACTCATGGAACTACATCAAATATCAACATGGAGTCATTACTGATGGAACTACATCAAAAATCAATATGGAGTCATTACTCATGCAACTACATCAAATATCAACATTGAGTTGTTACTGATAAAACTATATCAAATATCAACATGGAGTCATTACTCAAGAAACTACATCAAATATCAACACTGAGTTGTTACTGATGGAACTACATCAAATATCAACATGGAGTAGTTACTCATGGAATTATATCAAATATCATCATGGAGTAATTACAAATGGAACTACATCAAATATCAAAATGAAGTTGTTACTCATTGAACAGCATCAAATATTTATATGGAGTTCTTACTTAAGGAATTATATCAAATATCAACATTGAGTCATTACTCATGGAACTACGTCAAATATTAATATGGAGTTCTTACCCAAGGAACTATATCAAATATCAACATGGAGTCATTACTCATGTAACTATATCTAATATACATATGGAGTAATTTATCATTGAAGTACATCAAATATCAACATGGAGTCATTTCTCAAGGAACTATATCAAATATTAACATGGAGTCTTTACTCATCAAGCTACATCAAATCATATATCAACAATTACCAACCATGGATCATTTAAAAAAAGAAAAACTTGAGGAAGTTCTTTTAAATCAGTAAAAATTAACTCACTAGCTATTTCACACACATGAATTTTGATTAAAAATGTTTGAAATAATTAATATTGTTAAAATATTTGTTTCTTTCTTTAAAAGCAAAAAAAATCCATTAGATTTCAGTCAGAAAGATTTATCTAAGAAAGTCACTGAAGTTCCACTCAAGTTATGATCAGGACTAAACAATTACAGGCTCAATGTATGTTCCAGGTTAAATTTCTCAATTTATGAATTAAGATGGTATCAATACAAGCACATTTTATTGCTTATTGCTCAAGAAATGATATCATCAAACATACTGAATGTTATCTTAATTACAATGTCCCTTGGAACTCTCAACAAAACATCTACTTGATATAACCATTAAAAGATCTGCTACCATAACACATACTCGGAAGTGTTAAATCATCGGCCAACCATCCCCTTTCAAGCACCCTCTTCAGTACTCCGTAATTACAGTTGCAAACTCAATTTTAGTTAATATCTAGGATATAAAACACTTGACATAAGGAGGAAGTACAATTACAGTAGCCTACTCATACTTAGTAACCAAGTCTCATTCTGGAAAAACAGGGCTTAATGCATGAGCTGTAGAGACGGACTAATAAGGAATGAAACTTTAAACTTTTATGGAATTTTTTGTTTAAAAGAAGTCTCTATTTAGCAAAATTCCAATCTAGAAAGAAAGTGTCATCTCTGATAGGCCTGTGCGGTCTGCACCGGCTAATCTAGGACGACATTTTTCAAACATGTATTAAGCCCAGTTTTTCCAGAATGTAGGTTATACCTTGTAAATAATCAAGAAAATAAAAACTTGACATGTGGAGGTTGTACAATACCTCAGTTCCTTTCCAAACTGCAACATATCACTTGCATAGCTTGTGGCACGCAAAACCATGCGTTCGCAGATGTCTTTTAACTTTGACAGACTGTTGAATAGCATTTTGATGTGTTCCTTGCTGTTGCTAAGTTGTGTCTGGGTATCCATGGGAACCAAATCCTGAAAATATAAAAACTTAATGACAAGTTTTTTTAAGTGACATTATATACTGTATGTTAACTTTGTTTTCATTGTTTCAAAATAATCACTTCTAGGACTATCGTATTAAAATGATTAAGTTATATGGTCCAACCATCTTTCTTGGATATCTTGTGATAAATTCTTTAATCTAAATATAACCATGTGCATAACATATTTTATTCAGTTTTACAGAAAATGTGGAGTTGTTTTAGCTTTTTGATGAAGAGGCAATAATCCACAAACAACAAATGGTGAGAAATTGAAATCTTGTCTCAACACAAAAAGCATTAGAATTGATCATCGGATGCTGTAAATTTTATTAAATTTGTAACATCGATAAGTAGGATCTCCTGAATTTATTTTGTTTTCTAAAATTAAAGAAGAAATACAAAATACCTTAACTTTATTTGCATTATAAAATTAGTAAAATAAATGCATGTTTCCTAGAAGTACCTTAGCCCTACTTGCAAGATTGCTGGTCATAAACTCATCCGGAATTCCTCGGAAAGTTTCCCGGATTTTCTGTTGGCAATCCTGAAGAAAAAGCACTTTTGTTAACATACTTTTACCTTCACTCAAAAGAATTAATTAGCTGACATATACACTTTGAAATAATACTAGCAAAGTTGTGAGAAAACTAGTCTTTATGCAATATGCGTAAAGGTTGTCACAGATTGGACTGTGCTGTCTGCAAAGGCTAATCAGGAACACATATTCTGCTTAAAAGGATGGTTGTTTAGTAGATACTCTATATACTGTAAACAAAAATTCCATACAAGTGGAAAGTGTTATTCCAGATTTGCAGACTGCACAGGCTAATATGGGACGACACTGTATGCACATGCATTTAACCCAGCTTTATCACAGCATGGCTTTTAGATGAGCAGGGACCAAATTTTAGCAATGTAGCATGGTGTTGCCCAAAAAACATCAATAAATCAGGACACTGTTACTGCAAGTTTGCGAGTAAGTAAACTTTATAAAAAGTGAACCATTTCTGATTTTTTTTAATCACAGTTTAAATAAATATTAAATTACTATTCACAAATATATGCAAATTTAAAACAAGTACCAAGAAAAAAATATTAGCAGCATGGAATTTGCAGCGCATAAGCAGGGTTTGATTCATATGCATAAGTTTAAAGCTCAAACCTTTTTTTAAAGGTATGTTTCTGAGAAAATTAGACTACAACATCTAATGAAAAGTAATAATTCCAAAACAAGAGGGCCATGATGGCCCTGAATCGCTCACCTGACTAACCAAATACAATCCCAACCCAGATTTCATCAAGATAAACATTCGGACCAAATTTCATAAAGATTAGATGAAAACTGTGACCTCTATTGTCTACACAAGGTTTTTCTATAATTTGACCTAGTGACCTACATGTAGTTTTTGACCCCAGATGACCCAAATACAATCCCAACCCAGATTTCATCAAGATAATTATTTTGATCAAATTTTTATAAAGATTGGATGAAAACTGTGACCGCTTTTTTATACACAAGGTTTTTCTATATTTTGACCTAGTGACCTCATTTTGACCCCATATGACCCAAATACAATCCCGGCCCAGATTTCATCAAGATAAACATTCTGACCAAATTTCATGAAGATAAGATGAAAACTGTGACCTCTATTGTCTAAGCAAGGTTTTTCTATTATTTGACCTAGTGACCTAGTTTTTGACCTAGAGACTTAGTTTTTGACCCCAGATGACCCAAATACATTCCCGGCCCAGAAGATAAGATGAAAACTGTGACCTCTTTTGTCTATGCAAGGTTTTTCTATTATTTGACCTAGTGACCTAGTTTTTGACCTAGTGACTTAGTTTTTGACCCCAGATGACCCAAATACAATCCCAACTCAGATTTCATCAAGATAAACATTCTGACCAAATTTAATAAAGATTGGATGAAAATTGTGACCTCTACTGTCTACACAAACAAATTGTTGACGGTTTTTCTAGTATTTGACCTAGTGACCTAGTTTTTTACCTCAGATGACCCAAATACAATCCCAACCCAGATTTCATCAAGATAAACATTCTTACCAAATTTCATAAAGATTGGATGAAAACTGTGACCTCTATTGTCTACACAATGTTTTTCTATTTTTTGACCTAGTTTTTGACCTAGTGACCTAGTTTTTGACCCCAGATGCCCCAAATACAATCCCAACCCAGATTTTATCAAGATAAACATTCTGAAAAAATTTCATTAGATTGGATGAACACTGTGACCTCTACTGTCTACACAAGGTTTTTCTACTATTTGATCTAGTTTTTGACCTTAGTGACCTAGTTTTTGACCCCAGATGACCCAAATACAATCCCGGCCCAGATTCAATCAAGATGAACATTCTGACCAAATTTCATAAAGATTGAATGAAAACTGTGACCTTTACTGTCTACACAAGGTTTTCCATTATTTGACCTAGTGACCTAGTTTTTGACCTAGTGACTTAGTTTTTGACCCCAGATGACCCAAATACAATCCCAACTCAGATTTCATCAAGATAAACATTCTGACCAAATTTAATAAAGATTGGATGAAAACTGTGACCTCTACTGTCTACACAAACAAATTGTTGACGGTTTTTCTATTATTTGACCTAGTGACCTAGTTTTTTACCTCAGATGACCCAAATACAATCCCAACCCAGATTTCATCAAGATAAACATTCTTACCAAATTTCAAAAAGATTGGATGAAAACTGTGACCTCTATTGTCTACACAATGTCTTTCTATTTTTTGACCTAGTTTTTGACCTAGTGACCTAGTTTTTGACCCCAGATGCCCCAAATACAATCCCAACCCAGATTTTATCAAGATAAACATTCTGAAAAAATTTCATTAAGATTGGATGAACACTGTGACCTCTACTGTCTACACAAGGTTTTTCTACTATTTGATCTAGTTTTTGACCTTAGTGACCTAGTTTTTGACCCCAGATGACCCAAATACAATCCCGGCCCAGATTCAATCAAGATGAACATTCTGACCAAATTTCATAAAGATTGAATGAAAACTGTGACCTTTACTGTCTACACAAGGTTTTCCATTATTTGACCTAGTTTTTGACCTAGTGAACTAGTTTTTGACCCCAGATGACCCAAATACAATCCCAACCCAGATTTCATCAAGATAAACATTCTGAAGAAATTTCATAAAGATTGGATGAAAACTGCGACCTCTATTGTCTACACAAGGTTTTTCTATTATCGACCTATTATGTGACCTAGTTTTTAACCTAGTGACCTAGTTTTTGACCCCAGATGACCCAAATACAATCCTAACCCAGATTTAATCAAGATAAACATTCTGACCAAATTTCATAAAGATTGGATGAAAACTGTGAACTCTACTGTCTACACAAACAAAATGTTCACGGACACACGCACACACATACGGACGCCAGACATCACACGGTCCCATAAGCTCACCATGTCACTTCGTGACATGTGAGCTAAAAATGAAAGCCAGAGTTATGGCTGAGCCATGACTCTGGCTTCCATTTCTTCATTGAGGGAATGTTAATTTTACAAGAGGCGCTCTTGTAATTAACATTCTGTCAATGAAATATACCTACCTTCCTAAATAGTTTCAAGTCGATACCAATATAACTTAACAAGTTTTTCGGACTAATGAAATTACAAAAATGAACACAGAATTATACAATGTCAAACTTGAAAAAAGGGCATATCTTTTGTAATTTAGACTGATAAAAACTGTACTTACAATACTTCATATCATAAGGAAAATGCCTGCAATTGTGAATGTTGTACAAACAAGTTATGATAAATAGACAGACATACAGAATGAGCAAAGAACAGACAGGGGGACAGAAATCCATGGCCTTTCCTGTATACCACCTTTACTACCTTTACTAAAAATTATAGGGTATAATGAACTTTGTTTAATTTCATTGACATAAACAATTTTCTGCTCAGAAGCAAATTGCAAATGACTTAATGCAAACATCATAAATGTAACCAGCGTAAAACCAGAACAGCCTGCGGGTACATGTAACTCGCAGTCTGTTTATGTTTTATGCTGTTTGCTACTCATCATTATATTTGGATAGGAAATGAAGGCTTTAAAACTTGAACCTAGAAAGAGTGTTCTTTGATTTGATTTTCTATGGACTAAAAATGCATCAAAGTGCATATCCAAGTTGTAAAGCTGAATATATGGTAAAGATAAGATGGGTGTACGATTTAAATTTGACATACCGAACCGCTGAAAGAGAGGAAAAACTGCACAAGTTTGTCATCATGCATCTGAGGATGGTGTGATATCATGTTCAAGTAGCGCCGCAAGCATTTCAACCGATGCTCTATAAATTCTCTGTTCGCTGAAAATGACAAATATGGAGATCTTAATAATCACCTTTGGATACACAACGCTTTCTGAAGGATCTTTGTTTGAAAATGATTATCTCACATTTGAGTAGCACATTGGGAAAACTGGGCTTAATGAATGTGTGTTAAGTGTGATTTAATTTAAGACCTTTCTTACTTAATTCAAGTTTTAAAAGGGTTCATTTCCAACCTTTAGATACTTATGAGCAGCAAACAACATAAAACCTGAACAGACTGCAAGTTACTTGCAGGCTATTCTGGTTTTATGCTGTTTACACATAGCCATTTTCACTTTGCTTCTGAGAGGGAAATGATTAAGTTCCTTTTGATGTTTATCAGTATAGTCCATAGTTACATGTGCGCTCCGACATTTCTATTTTGTCTCAAAACTCAACTTATGTGACTGTCAATAACAAAACTGTTACATGTATGTGGCTTAATTTTACTTTTGACTTCTAAATGTGACCTTAGAGGTTAGGAGACTGGGGATACATGCAACCCAAAAGCCAGTCCCTGATTACCCATTAAGCACAGTAGGCAACTCTCTAAGGGCACCCCAATATTTAGGGGCCTCATGAGGCCTTGACAAAAGAATTTTTTACCCACTTAGCTTAATACAATGACTTTTCAATGCCAGTTATTGTACATCAATGCTATGTTTCGATTGAAGACTTGACATCCTAGCACGCATATTTGTCTTACCAAGTGACAATTATTTATTATCTGCAAGACTGTTTTGCTGGTGATTTCGTTTTCAAGATGTCATTTGATACCTATAAAAGGACATTGTTACATTTCATGACTTGCCAGCCTTGAAAGGCTAAATGAACGAATGAATTCGACTGGGAACTGGTGTTCTAGTAGGCACTAGGTCGACTACGGGCCTTGGGTGTGGGCCCCAAAAGTTTCACTGCCTATTCCCCGCCACGGTGCTAAACCTCGTACAACTCCTTATATTCACACTAAAGAAACTGTTTATGTCACAATTTGATTTTGAAATGTTTAATCTGCTCACCGTCACTATATCTGTGTGATGATGTAAGATTTTAAAAGTTACAGGGTGCTGCATAAAATGTGCAGGGCAAAAAGCCAGACAAGGCGGTTTTCTTATAATATGATAAATTCAAGAAAAAGTCTGAGTGTTGCACGTATAATTAAGCTTTTTAATTACAGCTTTTTCATTTGCCATTTTCAACAAAATATTACATTTTGTAAGATTGCTGCACTTTTTCTGGTGACAAGTGCAGATTAACATCTCTTGTGAAGCAAGAAAAAGCAGAATGCAGCATGCTGCTATTTCACTCAAGATCTATCCCTCAGGCTCCATTTTTGAACATCAGATTTATTTAAGCCTTCCACTGTGAAAAATCAAGACCTGATGCACGTGCATACAGTGTAGCCTAGAGTACCCTGTGCACACATACAGTGTAGCCTAGAGTAGCCTGTGCACACATACAGTGTAGCATAGAGTAGCCTGTGCACACATACAGTGTAGCATAGAGTAGCCTGTGCACACATACAGTGTAGCATAGAGTATCCTGTGCACACATACAGTGTAGCAAAGAGTAGCCTGTGCACACATAAAGTGTAGCATAGAGTAGCCTGTGCACACATACAGTGTAGCGTAGAGTAGCCTGTGCACACATACAGTGTAGTCTAGAGTAGCCTACACACACATACCGTGTAGCATAGAGTAGCCTGTACACACATACAGTGTAGCATAGAGTAGCCTGTGCACATATACAGTGTAGCATAGAGTAGCCTGTTCACACTGACAGTGTGGCATAGAGTAGCCTGTTCACACATACAGTGTAGCCTAGAGTAGCCTGTGCACACATACAGTGTAGCCTAGAGTAGCCTGTGCACACATATAGTGAAGCATAGAGTAGCCTGTGCATACATACAGTGTAGCATAGAGTAGCCTGTGCACATATACAGTGAAGCGTAGAGTAGCCTGTGCACACATACAGTGTAGTCTAGAGTAGCCTGTGCACACATACAGTGTAGCGTAGAGCAGCCTGTGCACACATACAGTGTAGCCTAGAGTAGCCTGTGCACACATTCAGTGTAGCATAGAGTAGCCTGTGCACACATACAGTGTAGCCTAGAGTAGCCTGTGCACACATACAGTGTAGCGTAGAGTAGCCTGTGCACACATACAGTGTAGCCTAGAGTAGCCTGTGCACACATACAGTGAAGCATAGAGTAGCCTGTGCATACATACAGTGTAGCATAGAGTAGCCTGTGCACATATACAGTGAAGCGTAGAGTAGCCTGTGCACACATACAGTGTAGCATAGAGTAGCCTGTGCACACATACAGTGTAGCCTAGAGTAGCCTGTGCACACATACAGTTTAGCGTAGAGTAGCCTGTGCACACATATAGTGAAGCATAGAGTAGCCTGTGCACACATATAGTGAAGCATAGAGTAGCCTGTGCATACATACAGTGTAGCATAGAGTAGCCTGTGCACATATACAGTGAAGCGTAGAGTAGCCTGTGCACACATACAGTGTAGTCTAGAGTAGCCTGTGCACACATACAGTGTAGCGTAGAGCAGCCTGTGCACACATACAGTGTAGCCTAGAGTAGCCTGTGCACACATTCAGTGTAGCATAGAGTAGCCTGTGCACACATACAGTGTAGCCTAGAGTAGCCTGTGCACACATACAGTGTAGCGTAGAGTAGCCTGTGCACACATACAGTGTAGCCTAGAGTAGCCTGTGCACACATACAGTGAAGCATAGAGTAGCCTGTGCATACATACAGTGTAGCATAGAGTAGCCTGTGCACATATACAGTGAAGCGTAGAGTAGCCTGTGCACACATACAGTGTAGTCTAGAGTAGCCTGTGCACACATACAGTGTAGCATAGAGCAGCCTGTGCACACATACAGTGTAGCCTAGAGTAGCCTGTGCACACATACAGTGTACCGTAGAGTAGCCAGTGCACACATACAGTGTAGCATAGAGTAGCCTATGCACACATACAGTGAAGCCTAGAGTAGCCTATGCACACGTACAATGCAGCCTAGAATTGCCTGTGCACACATACAGTGTAGCATAAAGTAGCCTGTGCACACATACAGTGTAGCATAGAGTAGCCTGTGCACACATACAGTGTAGCCTAGCGTAGCCTGTGGACACATACAGTTTAGCGTAGAGTAGCCTGTGCACACATACAGTGTAGCCTAGAGTAGCCTGTGCACACATACAATGTAGCATAGAGTAGCCTGTGCACACATACAGTGTAGCCTAGAGTAGCCTGTGCACACATACAGTGTAGCCTAGAGTAGCCTGTGCACACATACAGTGTAGCATAGAGTAGCCTGTGCACACATACAGTGTAGCATAGAGTAGCCTGTGCACTCATACAGTGAAGCCTAGAGTAGCCTATGCACACATACAGTGTAGCCTAGAGTAGCCTGTGCACACATACAGTGAAGTGTAGAGTAGCCTGTGCACACATACAGTGTAGCTTAGAGTAGCCTGTGCACACATACAGTGAAGCATAGAGTAGCCTATGCACACATACAGTGTAGTCTAGAGTAGCTTGTGCACACATACAGTGAAGCGTAGAGTAGCCTGTGCACACATACAGTGTAGCGTAGAGTAGCATGTGCACACATACAGTGTAGCCTAGAGTAGTCTGTGCACACATACAGTGTAGCCGAGAGTAGCCTGTACACACTTAAAGTGTAGCGTAGAGTAGCCTGTGCACATGTACAGTGTAGCCTAGAGTAGCCTGTGCACAAATACAGTGTAGCCTAGAATAGCCTGTGCAAACATATGGTGTAGCCTATGCATGCAGGGCTTTTCACCCTTATATAACAGGGCCGAAATTCTGCCCCTTCCCAATTGAAAATAAAGTCATTTTTTCCCAAAATTGATAGAGGAATTTCCCAAATTGTAAAGCAATGAGCTCTAATATGATTAAGAATGCACCACAATGTGTCTTTTAATACTTCTGCACAATGAAAACGACCCTGTTTCAAAAACTTTTAAGAACACGGTCTTCCCAAAATGAGCCGTTATCACGCATGAAATTCCCAATTTGAAAGGCTAGGGCCTCTTCCCAATTTTCTGATGAAAAGCCCTGGCATGTGTGAACAGTGTAGCCTAGAGTAGCCTGTGCAATCCACACAGGCTGAACTGGTAGGACACTTTCTTCCTAGAATGGATTTTCACTAAGAAGAGTCTACCTTTAAATGAAAAATTTCATAAAACTTACAAGAGCTGTCCTCCTTGATAAGCCCGTCTAAACTGCACAGGCTTATCATGGATTACACTTTACACGCATCAATTAACCACAGTTTTCCCAGACGTGGCCCATTTTGTTTCACAGAGTTTTTTAACCATTTCGGGAATGGGGACTGGTCCCATTGCGATGAAAATTATTGTGTTGTTTTGACTAAAATTAAGAATTAAGAATATTGAAAAAAAAAAAATTCTTTTGAAAATCTTCAATGGGGAATTTTAAGGTCTGATTTGGGAAAAATATATACTTGTTTCCATTGGGAATGGGTCCCCATACCGGACCCAAATTTAAATGAAAACAACACTGTATTTCATAGACAGCACCAACCTCCCATCATTTTCTTTGGAGGCAGCCGGGGGATACATCTGTACGGGAACCGCATCAACAGCAGTTCATGGAAGGCAAGGAAGTCATTGTAACGTCTCAGTGTCGTGCAGCTATATTTCTGAAAGAACAAGTTAATGTTTTTTTGGGGAAAATCCACTGTCTTTAATAGATTTGTGACATTACAGGGTTTTGAAAGCACGGTGTATGTTGTTTTTCACAAATATGATTCTGGTAGGTAAAGTAGTTTGTTTACAAAAAAAGGCATAAAAGCTATCAAAATAATATGATGTAATTTAAATGGAACACTTCATTCCAATAAAATGCTTTCATTAATCAAACACATGTCTTATCTTTTCTTCTGATATAACAAATTCAGTTTTACTTATCAATACATCTAAATAGGACATTATGATAATAAAATTGTATCAATTCCATGCAAAAATATACTAGATGAACATACAATGGAAATATTACTGTATAAACAGAAGTAAAAAAAACAATGTTGTCACACAATTATCAATTTAGAATTTCATTAATGTACTTTACATTCAACTGTGCATGTTGAAACAAATAACTAAGCTGGTTTCTGGGAAAACCCACCTTAATGCATGCACGTAAAATATCGTCCTGGATAAGCCTGCAAGTCTGCACAGGCTTATCAGGGACTACACTTTCACTTCAAATGAATTTTTGTTTAAGAAAACTTCCTGTCAACAAAACATTCCATAAGAGCAGAAAGTACTGCCCCAGAATAGCCTGTGCAAATTGCAACAGCTAATCTGGGATGACCTATTTATGCATAAGAAGTAAGCACCGTTTTCCCAGAAACAGTCTCAAACACATGTTGTACCTGACTAGTAACTTCATATTCCACATGTTTCAAGATAAGACCTTTCTTCTCAGGCAAAAGTTCTACTTTCACAGTGTCTAATTCAGAGAGTTCCGCGTATGTAAAGCCTAAAACATTTGGAGACTTTTCTCTTTTAAGTCGAACACTGGCAGCTTTGAGGTCTGATAAATCACCTAATGTTGGCTTGGGTAACTCTGAAATAATTGTTTTATCACAATCGATAGATGTTTAGCAATAAAACAAAATAAGTCAAACCACATGTTAAAATGTTTGCATGCACTTTATATAAACTTTACCTTTAAAATAACAATACAATAGGCACTTCTAAGACATCATGTACATTTTTTTATAATTGCTTCATTATAAAGAATAAGCATCAGATTTCTTTATTATAATGAACATGAACACATAAATCATTGCTTAATATTATCTCTAGAAAAATTAATTAAACTAGAATTTGATTCAGAATCATTGAAAATGATATATCACTCTTAAAAAGTCATAGAATTGCATATTCTAAAACTATTGACTTTCAATGTAAATTATTCAACAGTAAATAAAAATTTATGAGACTGAAACAATATGAGAATTTACCTTGCCCAGAAAATGATTCCAGCAATTTTTCATTGATATTCTTCCCTTGCTGAGCTAATGCTGTAAGAGCGAGGGCCTTGTAGAGGCCATTACGGGACAGAAAACCTTGCTTGCTATCAGCTGCTTCCCATATCTAGAATGAGAAATAAAATAGGGATTTCCAAAACAAAGAGTTAATAGTCTGATATACATGTATTTTCATGGGGGCTTTTTTCTATAGAAGACTCCATTTGCAACTTAATTTCAACCATATTAAAACTGGATGTTCAAGTAAGGACTAGTGTATAAAATATAATAAATATACATGTAATATATGTTTATAATAATAAAACAAAGAACAATATTATTTATTTTTACTTAAAGGGACTTATTCACATATCTGTGCATGTTTAAAATTTATCAAACTGTGAACAGGTCACTTTAAATGGATATTTTGCAAATTGCAATATGAAATGTGAATCCTTTTAAAACTTGTACTTTTTCCTTTGGGTCTCCTACTTTTTCCTTAGACTCTTGTCATAAAATCATAGTGATACCCCTGAAATATCTGATAAGAGTGAGTGCTTAAGAACTGCATAAGGTGGGAGGGGGCAACTATAATGGGTTTACCATCAACTTGTACCTTAGTCAACTCGAATGTTTTTTGGTCAACTCCCACGGTAGTCAACTCTTACCAAAGTCAACTCGTACCTTATTCAAACTGTTGATTTGTCAATTGGTTCTAGATGAGTAATTTATGCATACACACACATGAGAAACACTTTTAGAGTTCAGTTTAAAACGTTTTATTTCAATATTTTCCCAAAATAACACTTAATGATTTTTTCACAAAATATTTTTTTCAAGATTTACACCATATAACAGACATACATTAACATTGGTTAAAAGATGTACATGTTGTTTTCATGGTTTTTACTTGTTATTCAAATATTTTGGAAAATATGTAGTTTAACAAATGTTTTCTTGCACATAGTTTTTGTTTTAATATTTACACAAAATATCAAAGCTTTACAATACTTACGTACCCAGTATGTTATTTAAGATTTTTTGCATTTTTATTTATTTTCATTTTATTTCAAAAATCACAAAATATGCATGTATTTACTTATATGCTTGCAATCCATTGCACAGATATGTGGATAATGATAACCTATGCCTAATTCAGACTCAGTCCATTTATATACATATTAACTAAGAAACTTTGATCTATTATGAAATAACTGCATGCAACAAACAACACTTAATTTTGATGTTTAATACACATCAAAGTTTATTTTACTTGTTAAACATGATTAAAAAAGAAACAAGAGCACCGCATAATGAGCGCCATGCTCGGCTGCGTTTGCAGTTTTGATTAAATGAAAGCTTGTCAGATTTTTTTTTTTTAAGAGGTCACAGTGACCTTGACCTTTAACCTAGTGAACCCAAAATAGGTGTGGCATGTAGAACTCATCAAGGTGCAGCTAGCCTACATATGAAGTTTCAAAGTTGTAGGTTGAAACACGTTGATTTTTGAGCCAATGTTCAAAACCTTAACAAAATATTAAGGTTTAAGCACGATGCGGACAGTGGACGTCAGACAGCGAGCTGGCTCTGACAATACCTTGGGTTTTCTCCGAAAACAGCAGAGTTAAAAACTGATTAATTACAAGATAAATGAACTTTAATTGAATCTTGCATAGTATACAACACCTTTAACACCATTCAGGGTTTTTTATCTGATTTTGGGAAAAGGGCCTGGCCTTTTTTGAGTGGAAGAAAATCACATGAAACACCGGATGTTGGGGGAAAAATCTTGCAAAACGCCGGCTTTTGGGGAAAATAAGCAAAGTCTTAAATAATCAATTTAATGTATTTTACTTTTTTTAAAACAAATTCAAGGCAACAGATAATTTACATGTAATTATGCAATATTTTTCTATTTTCTACACTGGATCAGGTTAACATATAATATTTAAAGGTTAAACAAAATAATATTTATTTTTTTTTTTGGGGGGGGGGTGGGCATGAAATCTTGGGGAAAATTAACCAGCTGAGGGGAAAAAAGTCTGAGGGGAAAAGGCCGTTTTTTCGGCGGGTCACAAAGAAGGGAAAAAAACCTGCCATTAGGCATTACCAGTGTTATGACAAACATTAAAGTAAAACTGATTAATTAACTTACCAATGAACTTTAATTTATTAATCATTGGCAATTTTAATTAACTGTCTTTGTATATAACACCTTTCACATATCTTACACACAGACATATTATCCGTGAAAACCAAGTGTAAAAGACGAGTTAATTGTGACAACTGTACATTCAGAAAATTTAAAAAAATACATCATCTCTATGATTTATGCTTTTCAATAAATCATCACATTATATCCTATATCCATTAATGAATATTTTTTGGGGAGATGAGAGTTGAATACACAAAGTGCGAGTTGACCAGTAAACTTGTGCCAGTTGACCAAAAAATACGCCAGTTGACTACCGTGCTTAGGTACGATTTTACCGGCACCCCTATATACGAACGTTGACGAGTGACGTCACGCGCACCTGCTAAATGACCCGATTTTCTACTGGAGGGCAAAACGCGCATATACAGAAGGTCTATCTCAATATCTATCTCATAGCACTGCCTTGACAAAATCAACGTTTTTGTTGATAATCATGCATAATATCACATATAATTTTACTTATTATGTCTGAAAAGACATAAGCATGCAAGGATCTTTATTTTTGAATAATATTGTTATTATTTGTTTTTACTTCAAACGAACTCGGGAGTGGAAATCCATTTAAGAGCAAGTACGGTATATGGTTGCCACAAAATTTCTCTACTTGCACTTCTTTGCGACCATTTGAAGTTAAAACAAGTCTCAGAAATTGTAATTCTTTCAGAATAAAATAGATTTAATAAACGAAAACAATTGAGGATAAAGACAAACAACAAATAGATAGATTTTATCTTAGCAACATATGCATGTAGTAACCTTTATATGTCTAAAAAAAACTAACCTTGTTACACATTAAATAAATTTTATCGATTGATGTAATTGATTTATTTAATTGAGACACCAGTTTTGACACTCTGTGTTGCAGCATAGGTGTTAAATTGCATCTTTGTTCATCACAAATCGATTTTCTCGTTATGATCGGAGACCGTCCAGACAAAGACAACAGGGTGTCATAAACCAAGGCACATTGGGTCCATGCCATAAACCACATGTTGCAGACGATTGTCTGTTCATTAAACACAATTCATGATACCTCCATGACATCTCTTGGCATTTTGAGAAATCATTAAAGCCAAATTTTAAAGCAAAAAAGAAAAGTTGCTTCAACAAAATATTTCAACATTACAAAATGACGAAATCTGTCAAAAATGGATTAACAGGAACAAGTGCATTATATTAGCCAGTTAATTGAATCATTATAATACAGTGTTCAATAAATATAATTTTAACATATTGTGCAGTATTACTGCTACGTAATTAAGGGATCCGGCAAATGTAAACTTCGCTAGTACGTGTAAAGATTTTACGTTACTTCAGTGTACACAATACCATCATGAAAAGAAGCTATCACAATATGGTAAAAAATACTTGCGTTAAAGAAATGAAATTTATAATGTGTTAATAATAGAATGCTAGACTTTAAATTATCACTAATTATGCACTTTGCATAATATGCAGGGTTTTTTCCGCGTTTGTATGATAAAATTTATTAACATTGGCATTCAATGTTAACGAAACGAAAATTTATTGATTGGAAAAGTATATACCGTTAACCATAACATTTAAAATTTTAATGTATTCCGTTTTTGGCTTTGTTTGATAATTGATTAAATGCACCTCTTACAAGCTGATGAAAAAAAAAACTATCCATACCACTAATAATTATTATCAAATTAATAAGTGTTTTATTATTGTTGCAATATCATTTATTAAAGTCTTACTATCAGAAACAATAAGGCAATTTCATTGTTTTGTTTTGTGGGATTGTCAGTATTTAGTATTCCCACCACGTTTACTCTGATGCTTATAACTACATTGTTTTTATGAAGAGGGATCGATATATATATATGTGAATATACATTTATTGGTACTAAATATAATATATTAGCACTATTTTTTTTAAGATATTCATTTTTATTTCGCATTTGTTATCAAAATATTGACGAAACAAAAGCCCTTTATACATGCTTTACGTTACTGTAACCAGTGTTTTTGCCCTCCAGTCAATGCGCATGCGCGGAAATATCGAAATGTAAACAATAACAATCAACGTTCGTATTGAACATATTTTTCATTTAAGTCTCTATTTATTTGCTATAGTGTAATGTGCTTACCTGGATAATAGTTGACCTCGGCAGACTCGATTTAACAAGGATTGCAACAAACATGTCCTGATCAACTTGTTCTTGATTGGGGCACACGATTTCATAAATTTCTCTGTAGAACGGGGGGACCGACCCTGTAGCGGAATAAAGGGGTATATTTGTATGTCGTTCATGAAAATATAACATGAATCAAAAAAACGAAATGTCCTTTAATTAGTGATAATGAGATAAACTCACATAAATAAGCTTACCGAAAGTTAAGTCGGCCGCCATTTTGAGTTCATGTGATCATGTGACATCCACCCATCTCGTTACTCTCTATGAAAAGAAAAAAACAACACAGTTGGCATTGGCTGACATTTGATAATACACCAAAATTATATCTATAAAATTCATTGAAAACAAAACTAACAACATTTTTAATTATAATCTTCTTATGATTAGAAACCTTTTATATTTTTTAGAGATTATTGTTATTTTCATGGTTGCTATTTGTTTACATCGGTGATGGTGATTATTTCAAATCGATAGCACATGTTATATGCAATTGTGAAAAATCACTTGTTGTCCTAACTCTTATATTCAATACTTTACTTCGATTTGATATTAACTAACGCATTCTCGTAAAGACTGTATAAAACCAGTAACTTGTAAATTGAGGTCAAGTCCAAACTTGAGATCATTTGGGTACATGGGATAAATGTGCAAAGGCCATCTTGCAGGTGAAATAAGCACCGAATGTCGTCTCTTCAGTGATACGGAATGAAAAGTTGCCTTTGACGGAAAAGTTTGGAAGTAATGCCAGGCAAAGAGAAAGTAATAAAACTTTGATATACATATTCTAATTGTGAACGTATATGCAGTACATCACTACATGTAGGTTTTTGTTACTGAATATTGCTTTTGCAATCCAGTTGTGAGTGTTTTTTTCATATATTTTTTAAAGATACTGCAGACCCGTTATTGATATAAATCGTGTTGTTTGCACTTACGTTGGGCAACTGGTGATATTATGGTAAAAACATGTCTCTGATGCTTAAATGGCAACGAATAATTAGGGCCCATTGTTGTGGAATTCAATTAGTAGTTTAAAGAGAACAGACATGTCTAAATTCTAACTGGGCAATTTATTCTTGATTAGTGAATACATATAGCTTGTTGTATTTCAAATATGATACCAAAACCAGGTTAAATTTAGACAAGGGAAGGTAAAAGAGACTTCTGGTTAAATCTGACAGAAATAAAAATTGGTCAAGATGAAACAATGTTGAAACTAAATAGAGATCATTAAATTACCCTGATGTTTTTAAGTTCCTAACCTTACCCTCTTGATCACAAGCTTCACACGCGCCCAGATTACCTTGGGTTGTGTTGTTGAGCCAGCTTGGTTCTGGTAATCGTAGGCTTACTTCGTGTTCTGGGTTTTCTTTTTCTTTTAATCACCATACTGTAGTAGACCTCATCCCTCATTTTAATAGAAACTCTATGTGCATTTGAAATTAGCTAGTAAGTGTATTTCAGCATAATTATATGATAACATTATATTAACTTTTCTTTTAAGCATTTAATCAACTCTTCACTTAATTTGTCACTTATTTTTTACCTCACATAACACCACGCTCATCATCATAAATAAAAAACAACTCACATTTGGGAAAACATTAAAACATATTAAAAAAAACACTGAAGTGTTAATGTTGTGGTATTATTGTATTTTACTGAATTTACTGGTAATTTATATATGATCAATCAATGTGTGGCTCAAAGTAAATCATCAAACAGAGTAGAAGTAATTTCTCCTTCATGTAATTAGAGGAAAAAGTTATTATTATGTCCAGGGATAAGTTATCCCCCACGTTTCCCTTACAGCTGAGCCCTGATACATGTATACATTTCAGCTTTCTTTTGCAGATAATGCACTTTTGCAATAAACACTGACAAAATTTTCCTTCCTATTTGGAATTTTTGAACTGCAAATTGGTAAAGTCAAGAGGGTTAATGTCCAAGTCGGCTGAAGATGCATACGTTATCAAAGCAGACCATAAACCGCACCTTTACTTTAACTTTAAAGTACCTTTTACAGGTACTTGGTTAAGAAGGAAAAAAACAACACTGATGATGAAGTTTATATTAAATTATATATCTGTTCATTAATACATGTATGAGTATTGGACTTAAAACAATTCTTAAGGAAGAGTTTGCAGGAAGTTGGTTTTACAAAGTTACTTGTCTGAATTTAACATAGGCATTATATCATCACAGAATTCATGCTTTTAGCATATATTTCTAAGAAAAATTATGTGTAGCCCATCTTTTATTCAAGATTTTTTTGCATAAATTTTATGATCTTTGCTAAGTAATTGCTCTGATTTGACGGAATCTTAACATTTCTCTTGCTCAAAAGTAATAATTAGGGAAGTCAGATTTCAGGCCTTTTCCGCTCCATTTTGAGAAAACGCCACACTGGAATTTTGATAATTTTCGTGTCGTGAAAACCCCATTTTGGGAAAAAAATTTATCTCAAAACTGGCTCAGTTGGAAAAAATAATCGCATGTAAATAGAATTTCTTATATTTCAAAGAAGCCGTTTACTGGTTAATAACGACTATTTTGATAACATTTGATTTAAATTTTACAAAATGATATGAACAGTGTGATAAGTGCAGGGTTTTTTATCTGATTTTGGGGAAAGGGCCTTCCCATTTTGAGGAGAAAAAAAATCAAACGAAACGCCGTATTTTGGGGAAAATAAGGAAAGTCTTAAATAATCAATTTAATATATTTTACTGTTTTTATGCCCCCGGTAGGGTGGCATATAGCAGTTGAACTGTCCGTCAGTCAGTATGTCGGTCAGTCTGTCCGTCCGTCCGAAAAAAAAATAACATTTGCCATAACTTTTTCACTATTGAAGATAGCAACTTGATATTTTGCATGCATGTGTATCTCATGGAACTGAACATTTTGAGTGGTGAAAGGTGAAGGTCAAGGTCATCCTTCAAGGTCAAATGTCAAATATATGGCGTCTGTCCGTTTGAAAACTTTAACATTGGCCATAACTTTTTCAATATTGAAGATAGCAACTTGATATTTGGCATGCATGTGCATCTTATGTAGCTGCACATTTTGAGTGGTGAAAGGTGAAGGTCAAGGTCATCCTTCAAGGTCAAATGTCTAATACAGTACAGCTCACGCAAAACAAACATATTTCGCGATCCGCGGAGTCAGACGCCATCTTGTGTTCGCGGAGTCGACTCGGAATCGACTATCTGGTCGCCGAGTAGCCGCGTCTGTCCGCCGAGGCACTCCGCATCTCGTCTCCGCGACTCGCCTCGGAATGATGCCGAGTAATTTGTTGATGATGTCGAGTCATTCGGCGGACAATCGTATTAATTATAATTTACAATGTACATGTACCTCGGATAGAAATGGACTCCGAGTTTCGCATCATAAAATTTATTACATGGAGCGTTACTACGTTGCGAAACAATTCACTACATAATACATTGACAATAAGGTTTTGCATCATCTGTCCAAATTATCTTTATTAACTGTTTCTTAACCCTTTCCCTGATAGATGCGTATAATCCCGAGTCTATCGTTTCCCCGATACATGCGTTTATGACTGTCATTATCGATTACCACATACATGTGAATTTTCCCGTCTCTATCCATTCCCCGCTAATCCCGTGTATTCCATTTTAAAATGCAAATTCTGATTAATACTGACGAGAAAAGTGCTCAAGAAAACTCATCAACACAGACATCCAACATTTTCCTAAAATATCAAATGAATTTCGGCATATGTTTCTAATAAAGATTTGATGAAATAGGTGTCCAATCGGGACAAGGGTAACACAAATAAATACATGTATATGCCCATGATATTTTCATGTCCAGTGTTTATCTTAAACAAAAAGCGCGCGAAAATAGGCGTGGGTGAATTTATTGATACACAAAACTACGTAGCGCAGACAACATTGTAAAAATTCGTAGTGAATTTCCATTTGAGTACCGGGGTATCTCGCAAATGATTTTGACATTTTCCTGAATAAAATAAAAGTCAAAAACGCTGTATCATTTTCATATTAAAGTTCGTTCAATATTGCAACTATTACTGTATTGTATCTGATTGCACACAAAGTGCGGTTTAAAGTTAATATTCTTTCACAACGACCAATAAACAGCGACATCTATATTTAGATTTTATGCAACATGTATAAGTCATTTTCTGAAAATTGGGAGAAAGGAAAAGCGATTTTTCGAAAATAAACCAACGTTTTTTTACCATTTAATTTGTCATAATTAGTTATATTTTGTTTTGTCTGTGTATGTTTGATTGGTTCTCATTTGTTTTAAGCAAATTTTATGAAAAAAAATATCGTAAAGGTAAATGCCCCGTTTCCGAGATCATATACGAGAATTACTTCAATATGTTTACTGATAAATCATGGTTTTGACAGACGACACGTGCTTATCTAATTTGTAATACACGGGATATTGGATTATCGGTGCTTGATTGAGCAATAAAACAAAGACGCAGTCGGCGGTTTTCAGAAGGCCTTTTGTACTGACCAACATAATAATTAATAGTGCACGTGCTTATCTAACATTTAGGGATAAAACACACGGGGGACTAGACACTTTGTGCTTGTTTGGGCCATAACCGGTGGTTATTTTCAGTAGCACACGTGTCCAGAAACTAACGAGTTCGGGTAATAAAGCACTGAGATTATGATCTGAAAACTGCATGGAGTCTGAAATGAAACAAAATGCCGACAAATCAAAAGATTAACCGCCTAATGTTTCAGTACAAAAAATGCCAACAAATCAAAAGATTAACCGCCTAATGTTTCAGTATAAAATTCGATATTTTAAGGCGGGGTTCTCACTGCATTTCCTTTTACATTCGCATACGCTTGTATTACTTGTTATATCCTCGTAATATTTGCACAGATTTATTAAAATTACAATGAAAATGCTCACGCTTTCCAGGCAGATAACGTGATATTACACAAGTCATCTTTATTTTCGCGCAATTTCTATGAGAACAGCAGATTTTCAAGTGTATTTAATTGTCACAATAATGATACTGTTTTGCGTCGCAAAATATTATTTTGGTAGTTTAATGTTTCAATATATTGCCCGATAATTTCGTTTATTAAATTTATATTTAGATGCAACATGTACATGGCCATTTCTGAAAATCGGGACGAAGTGAAAGTAATCATTTTTAAATATAAACGAATATAAGTTTTTATTAAAATTGTCAACATTATATATATTTGCTTTCTATGTGTATAGTTGTTTGGTTCTCATATGTATTTACGCAAATCTTATGATACTCAATATGTTATTTTCGATGTTTAAAGCAAATCTTGTTTCCGAGATCATGTTCGGGATTAAACTGTGAAAGGTTCATTGATATGGTTATAATGACCTACAAAATCATTATGTATGAAGTTCCGTATGCAGAGAAGCTGACCAAAGGTTTACACAATCACGCAGAAGTAAATATATCAACGTATTATTTGTATCTGTTTTTAATAATCGTTTATGTAAAAAATATTTAACATGTGTTATAGTATATAACACATATTTGTATTTTTTTCGGCGAACCGCCGCGTGTAAAGACGCGGCGTGATGCCGCGGATCGATGCCGAGGCAGGAACAGACGCGGCGTAACTCCGCGAATTATCGCGGAGTGCCTCGGCATGATGCCGAGGGAATACTCGTTGTGGATGCGGAGTAATTTCGAAAACAAAAGAGTGTGTCCGCGGCGTAGCCGCGGATTTTGTTGGTTTTGCGTGAGCTGTACTGTATATGGCGTCTGTCCGTCCGTCCAAAAACTTTAACATTGGCCATAACCTTTTCACTATTGAAGATAGCAACTTGATATTTGGCATGCATGTGTATCTCATGGAGCTGAACATTTTGAGTGGTAAAAGGTGAAGGTCAAGGTCATCCTTCAAGGTCAAATGTCAAATATATGGCGTCTGTCCGTCCGAAAACTTTAACATTGGCCATAACTTTTTCAATATTGAGAATAGCAACTTGATATTTGGCATGCATGTGTATCTCATGAAGCTGCACATTTTGAGTGGTGGAAGTTCAATGTCAAGGTCATCCTTCAAGGTCAAAGGTAAAAAACCCAAAGAAATTTATTTTTATTTCAAAGCAGCGCAATAGGGGGCATTGTGTTTCTGACGAACAAATCTCTTGTTTAAAAAAATTCAAGGCAACAGAAAATTTAAGTATGGAATATTTTTCTTTTTTCTACACTGGATCAGGTTAACTTATATATTTAAAGGTTTAAATTATTTATTTTTTTTGGAATTGGGAATTTTTTTTTCAATTGGGAAAAAAACAACCAGATTTGCATTGGGAATGGGGTCGAAATTTGGACCCATGGCATAGGGCGGAAAAGGCCTTGATTTGCTCAGCTATACAGCTATTTCAATTACTGCACATGAATTCACCAAGGTTGGGTTGGTTTAACATTTTATATTTTTAATATTTTTGTAACTGAAATGTTATTTAAGGAACAGAGATTTCAATATTTTTTTAAAACTATGAGTCAAATGGCCCTTTGCTTTAAATTTGCAAGAGTCAAATGAAATTTTCAGTTTAAAATTCTACATATTTTGATTTTTGAATATTTGTAAATGGCTTTACAAATGTTGCTTTGTATAAATGTCCATGCGTCAGTCTCTTCAAAATCTACCTGAAAAAGAGACTGATTCATGGACCTCATCCATTGTTAATAGTATACGTCATGTATTACCTAAGAAAAAGATCAACAATTTGTATATTTGTGTAATATGAAGTACATGTTTGTGTCAGTTTCTTGTTAACATTTTCACCAAAATGATGCAAGGCAGATCATATGGTGTCAAGTCAAAAGTGACAAATAACAAAATGCTTTGAATTGACAAGGTTCTTCTTTAATTGAAATCCCTGAAGAAACTTGATTAAAATTAAATTAGATTTTGTTGCAGTCTCACGATTCTGATGACCTCAAGTCTACAGACCTTGAAAATGCAGACACACTGGTAAGCATATTGAATGGACCTCTGAGCTGCAAGTTAAAATAGCAATCCATAAACACTCGAAAAAATACTTTGAAGAAATGATTTTCTATGGTCATCTTACCAACCAAAATTAAACGAGTTTATAATATTATTCATATACTTTATATACGTGGGATGTTTTGTGAGTAGATTGGTTTTTAAATAGCTTGCAAAACATTATGTACTTCATGGGCACTAAGGGCAATTAATCATTAATAATTTAATGTCTTTCTTAAAATTAAAATCGTTTTCAGTGAAACACTTAACTTTTTCTTTCTTTAAAACTGGGTCAGACAAAGAATAATTTTGTGTGGAAAGAGATTATAAAAATATATATTAAAAAAAACTAAATATTAAGTGCTTGTGGAATAGAATATTTAAAAGCAAGCAAAGTGACATTAATTTGGTTTTCTTAAAATATGTTGATCGCTAGTATGTTCATTTATTTTCAAATATTATTATGCAGTATATTATATCTATTTTGCTATTTAATTTTTTAGATCGGAAGGAATAGTGTTCCAAAATCACCTACGAAGAAAAAATCTCGTCGTCCATGTAAGTGACAATTTATATCTTAAATACATGTATATCATAATTGAACGCTATTTATAAATGATAGTGCCATCACTCAAATAAATTATGGTTTGCTTCCCTTCCCAGAACCTCCAGAGAAAAACTACAACTGAGAAATGTGATTGACCAACAAAAATATTTTATTGGTGAATGGGCCAAGAGAAACTTAAAAAAATCCCCTGCATGTATACACTTATCATGTTATTTAGACATATTTTGGAAATCTTTCTTTCTTGAAAGGACACCATGACATCAATTGTCAAATGTTAGTAAATAGAAAGAAGACTTTGCAAAGAATCAAACAAAAATATATAAATAAAATGCATGATATATCAAATTATATTTAAAAATAGTCGTGAAACTTTTCCAACCTGTTGACCCACTCTTTATAAACAAAAAGTCAATTTAGCTTTGCATAATGCATAATTCATCCCGGATTAGCATTTACAGTCTTCAGGCTTATTGGGGATGGCACTCTCTGCTTTAATGGAATGTGTTTAATGTTACTGTCTTCTTAACAAAAATCTATGTTCGGTGAAAACATTGTCCTTGATGCGCCTGTGCAGACTGCCCAGGCAAAGCTGGGGCAACACTTTTTACATATGCATAAAGCGTAGTTTTCCTAAAGATATACCGGTAGATTCAAATTCACCTCTATGTTGTAGACTATAGAGCGTAGAGACTGTGTTGGCAGTTCATGTTATGAGAACCAATGAAATGAAATTTGAGTCAAATATTTGGTCAAATTTGGGGATTGTATGCTTTGCTCTTCATTCATTTGTTTTGGTTTCTGGTCGAATTTTAACAGACTATTTGTAATTTGTTATTTGTTTAACTTGAATAAATATTTTCCTTTTTCTTCATTTTATACTAAGCTTAATGTTTATTTCAGAAGTTTTATCATGTATCAGCATTGTTTTATTTAGTGCATGTACAGTTAAGATATCATATTACTTATGATCATTTTCATCATTTTGTCAGATGTTTCTATTTCAGTTCAGGATGTAAGCAAGACCCTTATTCAATATATCTGCCAGTTTATCATTTTATTCCCCCACAAAGTGGTAGGAATTAAGAATTGCATTTGTCTGAATGTCCATTTGTACTTCCTTCAGCTTGTGTTTCTAATTCCTCCCTATCAGCTGAGTGTATCTCACTCAAAGTTTTGCAGCTGAATGAGCTTAATGTGAAGATGATTATAAAGGAAGAAATTTTGGGTGTTTTTTTTGGGGTGGGGGGAATGGGGCCCAGTCCGTTTGGATCAGGAAAAAACTCGGTGTTTTAACTAAAATTGTGAAATAAGTTTTGTTGTTATTTTGCTAACAAATGCTTCAAAATTGAGACGTATATTCAATATAAAATTTACTAAGTTGCAACTTATAGAGCGGGATGGGAACTAAATGTTGAGGGAACAAAAACTTTTTTTGAAACCAATTGGGAATTTTAAGGTCCATTTTGGGAAAAATATATACTTTTTCAATTGGGAATGGGGCCCCAAATTTAAAACGAAAAAAAAACAACACCAAAATGGCGGGATGACTCTCACTCAAACTTTCATAGCTGAATGACCTTCAAATGTTGATGATCATGAAGGAAGGAATCAAGCCTTAATCATAGACCGTTGTCATGTTTTTCTTTTCTTTTGCACATAATTAAGCAGTCTGAATAACCAACTGTGTGAAGATATAGAAAGATATTTGAACTTCAAATATTTTATGCAAAACTATGTTGTGGGTTATCCGTGTGTGTGACACATTGTAGTTTTATATATAATCATTTGATATTGTTTATCAACATAGACACTTACTTCTGAGTTCTCATTCTGAATGTTCCTTATGCCAGGTTTTTTTTTGGCCCGATTTTATAGCCGAAATTTGGCTATGTTCCCAATCCCCAAAAGTCTACTTTTTTCCCAAAATGTGGCAAAAAAATCCCAATTTACAAAAAAAAAGAGTGTCTAATGTATATTTTATCTCAATTTTAATTCAATTACCTCAAACAAAGTATTATATGATTTTGTTATTATGCCCCCCTTCGAAGAAGAGGGGGTATATTGCTTTGCTCATGTCGGTCGGTAGGTCGGTCGGTCGGTGGGTCGGTCCGTCCACCAGGTGGTTGTCGTATGATAACTCAAGAACGCATACGCCTAGGATCATGAAACTTCATAGGTAGATTGATCATGACTTGCAGATGACCCCTATTGATTTTGAGGTCACTAGGTCAAAGGTCAAGGTCACAGTGACCCGAAATAGTAAAATGGTTTTTGGATGATAACTCAAGAACGCATACGCTTAGGATCATGAAACTTCATGGGTAGATTGATCATGACTCGCAGATGACCCCTATTGATTTTGAGGTCACTAGGTCAAAGGTCAAGGTCACGGTGACCCGAAATAGTAAAATGGTTTCCGGATGATAACTCAAGAACGCATAGGCCTAGGATCATGAAACTTCATGGGTAGATTGATCATGACTCGCAGATGACCCCTATTAATTTTGAGGTCACTAGGTCAAAGGTCAAGGTCACGGTGACCCGAAATAGTAAAATGGTTTCCGGATGATAACTCAAGAACGCATACGCCTAGAATCATGAAACTTCATGGGTAGATTGATCATGACTCGCAGATGACCCCTATCAATTTTGAGGTCACTAGGTCAAAGGTCAAGGTCATGGTGACCTGGAATAGTAAAATGGTTTTCGGATGATAACTCAAGAACGCTTTTGCCTAGGATCATGAAACTTCATAGGTAGATTGATCATGACTCGCAGATGACCCCTATTGATTTTTGAGGTCACAAGGTCAAAGGTCAAGGTCACGGTGACCCGAAATAGTAAAATGATTTTCGGATGATAACTCAAGAACGCTTTTGCCTAGGATCATGACACTTCATAGGTTCATTGATCGTGACTCGCAGATGACCCCTATTGATTTTCAGGTCACTAGGTCAAAGGTCAAGGTCACAGTGACAAAAATCGTGCTCACACAATGGCTGCCACTACAATGGACAGCCCATATGGGGGGCATGCATGTTTTACAAACAGCCCTTGTTTTAATTTAAATGATTATAAAGAGTTATATCAAATTAAGTATTTCCCTTATCTGTGGACTTTTAGTACCGATAAAATTCCCAAATCCAAGGCCATGGGCTATATTCCCAAAAAGTGGGGAAAAAAAACCTGTTATGCAGACTGATCAAGAAGTTGCAAACATTTTGATTCCAAGAAGACTGTGAAATTCATTAATAATTGATTGATTCCTGCTCTTATCTTCATTGACTGCTTTTTTTTTTTTATTTACACTGGTTGGAGATTATTTCCTTTTAAGACACCCTGTGTTCATTCTGCATGAATTATGCTTAGTAAGTGGTACTTTAAGTTAACTGGGAGCTTTAATCAATGGTTATGGTTCCCTCTTGTATCCTTAAATTAAGCCTGAAAAAAGTGCATAATCCATGTGTTCAGTAAACTATATTGTCCCTAATGAGCCCGTGCAGTCTGCACAGGCTTATCTGGAATGACACTTTCTGCCTACACTCGATTTTGGTTTGGACTTATTTTAATGAAAAATTCCATTAAAGTGCAAAATGTATTCCCATATTAGCCTGTGCAGCCTGCTATAGTCTGAATGCTTTAATATTCATGTTTGTTTTAAGAATTATATCAACATGGTCTATCAATATTTCAGCCTCTGCCACTGACAGGAAGCCAAGATCTACCCCTAGAAGACCAGGTACAGCTCCATTCAGTTTATATTTATGCCCCCCCTTCGAAGAAGAGGGGGTATATTGTTTAGGGGGTCTGTCGGTCAGTCTACCAGATGGTTTCGGGATGATAACTAAAGAATGCTTAGGCCTAGGATCATCAAACTTCATAGGTACATTGATCATGACTGTCAGATGACCCCTATTGATATTCAACCACTAGGTCAAAGGTCAAGGTCACAGTGACATGAAATAGTAAAATGCTTTCCGTATGATAACTCAAGAATGCTTAGGTCTAGGATCATAAAACTTCATAGGTACATTGATCATGACTTGCAGATGACCTCTATTGATTTTCAGGTCACCAGGTCAAAGGTCATGGTCACAGTGACTCGAAATAGTAAAATGGTTTCCGGACGATAACTCAAGAATGCTTAGGCCTAGGATCATGAAACTTTATAGGTACATTGATCATGACTGGCAGATGACCCCTATTGATTTTCAGGTCACTAGGTCAAAGGTCAAGGTCACAGTGACTCGAAACAGTAAAATGGTTTCCGGATGATAACTCAAGAATGCTTACACCTAGGATCATGAAACTTCATAGGAGGAACATTGATCATGACTGGCAGACGACCCCTATTGATTTTCAGTTCACTAGGTCAGAGGTCAAGGTCACAGTGACTCAAAACAGTAAAATGGTTTCCGGATAACTCAAGAATGCTTACGCCTAGGATCATGACACTTCATAGGTACGTTGATCATGACTGGCAGATGACCCCTATTGATTTTCAGGTCACTAAGTCAAAGGTCGAGGTCACAATGACTCGAAACAGTAAAATGGTTTCCGGATGATAACTCAAGAATGCTTAAGCCTAGGATCATGAAACTTCATAGGTACATTGATCATGACTGGCAGATGACCCCAATTGATTTTTAGGTCACTAGGTCAAAGGTCAAGGTCACAGTGACTCAAAATAGTAAAATGGTTTCGGGATGATAACTCAAGAATGCTTAGACCTAGGATCATTAAACTTCATAGGTACATTGATCATGACTGGCAGATGACCCCTATTGATTTTCAGGTCAAAGGTCAAGGTCACAGTGACCTGAAATAGTTAAATGGTTTCCGGATGATAACTCAAGAATGCTTACGCCTAGGATCATGAAACTTCATTGGTACATTGGTCATGACTGGCAGATGACCCCTATTAATTTTCAGGTCACTAGGTCAAAGGTCAAGGTCACAGTGAGTCGAAACAGTAAAATGGTTTCCTGATGATAACTCAAGAATAATTAAGCCTAGGATCATGAAACTTCATAGGTACATTGATCATGACTGGCAGATGACCCCTATTAATTTCCAGGTCACTAGGTCAAAGGTCAAGGTCACAGTGACATCAAATGTATTCACACATTGGCTGCCACTACAACTGACAGCCCATATGGGGGGCATGCATGTTTTACAAACAGCCCTTGTTGAGACTTGCTCTGGGAAAATGGGGTTTAATGCATTGGAGAAAAGTGTCTTCCCAGATTAGCCAGTCAAATCAGGGACGACATTTTCCCCTATTATGAAAAAATTGTTGAAAAGAAGACTCTTCTTAATGAAAATCCAGTCTGGGCAGAAAGTGTTGTCCCTGATTGTCTGAGATGACACTTTTCATACATGCATTAAACCCTGTTTTCCCAAAGCAAGACTTATTTCTTTAAATGTGTATGTTCATTCAATTGTAAATATGCAAATGCTAAAATATTTTTGACATGAGTTAAATATTTAAATCTATTTTATTTTACTTTAATTGAATATTTGCATTTTTATTAGCTCACCTGATTGCTCATGTGAGCTTTTGTGACCGGTCTTTGTCTGTCGTACGTCCGTCCGTTTACATTTGCTCGTAAACACTCAAGAGGCCACATTTCTTGTCCAATCTTCATGAAACTTGGTCAGAAGCTTTGTCCCAATGAGATCTCGGCCGAGTTCGAAACTGGGTTGTGCCGGGTCAAAAACTAGGTCACTCGGTCAAAAAAAAGAAAAACCTTGTAAACACTGTAGAAGTCACATTTCATGCCTAATCTTCATGTAACTTTGTCAAAATGTTTTTCTTAATGATATCTTGGTTGAGTTTAAAAGTGGTTCCGATCCGTTGAAAAACATGGCTGCCAGTGGGCGGGGCAGTTTTCCCTATTTGGCTAAAGAGAAACCTTGTAAACACTCTAGAAGTCACAATTTTAGCCCAATCATCATGAATGTTGGTCAAAACATTGGTTCAATTGATGTCTCAGACGAGTTCCAAAATGGTCGAGATCGGTGAAAAAACATGGCCGCCAGTGGGCGGGGCATTTTTCTCTATATGTATATAGTGGCAGTTTTCCCTATTTGACTATAGAGAAACCCTGTAAACACTCTAGAAGTCACATTTTTTGCCCAATTATCATGAAAGTTGGTCAAAACATTTGTTTTATTGATATCTCGGACGAGTTTGGAAATGGTCGGGATAGGTGAAAAAACATGGCCACCAGTGGGCGGAGCATTTTTCTCTATATGGAAACATGTGAACACAGTAGAAGTCACATTTTTGGCCCAATTTTCATGAAATTTGCTCAGAACATTTGTTTCCTTGATATGTGAGTTGAGTTAAAAAATGGTTCTGGTCAGTTGAATAACATGGCTGCTGGGAGGGGGGCAGTTTTCTCATTATGCCCCTCCCCCCTTTTGAAGAAGAGGGGGTATATTGTTTTGCTCATGTCGGTCTGTCCGTCCACCAGATGGTTTCCGGATGATAACTCAATAGCGCTTATGCCAAGGATCATGAAACTTCATATGTACATTGATCATGACTCGCAGATGACCCCTATTGATTTTCAGGTCACTAGGTCAAAGGTCAAGGTCATGTTGACCCGAAATAGTAAAATAATTTCCGGATGATTACTCAAGAACACTAATGCCTAGGATCATGAAACTTCATAGATACATTGATCATGACTCGCAGATGACCCCTATTGATTTTCAGGTCACTAGGTTAAAGGTCAAGGATACGGTGACCCAAAGCAGTAAAATGGTTTCCCGATGATACCTTAAGAATGCTTATGCCTAGGATCATGAAACTTCATAGGTACATTGATCATGACTCGCAGATAACCGCTATTGATTTTCAGGTCACTAGGCCAAAGGTCAAGGTCACGATGACCCAAAATAGTAAAATGGTTTCCGGATGATAACTCAAGAACGCTTAGGCCTAGGATCATGAAACTTCATAAGTACATTGATCATAACTCATAGATGACCCCTATTGATATTCAGGTCACTAGGTCAAAGGTCAAGGTTATGACTCGAAATAGTAAAATGGTTTCCGGATGATAACTCAAGAACGCTTAGGCCTAGGATCATGAAACTTCATAGGTATATTGATCATGACTCGCAGATGACCCCTATTGATTATCAGGTCTTTAGGTTAAAGGTCAAGGTCATGATGACCCAAAATAGTAAAATGGTTTCTTGATGATAACTCAATAACGCTAATGCCTAGGATCATGAAACTTCATAGGTACATTGATCATGACTCGAAGATGACCCTATTGATTTTTAGGTCACTAGGTCAAAGGTCAAGGTCACGGTAACCTGAAGTAGTAAAATGGTTTCTGGATGATAACTCAAGAACGCTTATGCCTAGGATTATGAAACTTCATAGGTACGTTGATCATGACTGGCAGATGACCCCTATTGATTTTCAGGTCACTAGATCAAAGGTCACGGTGACCTGAAATTGTTAAATGGTTTCTTGATGATAACTCAAGAACGCTTATGCCTAGGATCAGTAAACTTCATAGGTACATTGATTATGACTCGAAGATGACCCCTGTTAATTTTCAGGTCACTAGGTCAAAGGTCAAGGTCACAGTGACCTGAAATAGTAAAATGGTTTCTGGATGATAACTCAAGAACGCTTATGCCTAGCTAGGATCATGAAACTTCATAGGTACAATGATCATGACTCGCAGATGACCCCTATTGATTTTCAGGTCACTAGGTCAAAGGTAAAGGTCATGGTGACCTGAAATAGTAAAATGGTTTCTGGATGATAACTTAAGAACGCTTATGCCTAGGTTCATGAAACTTAATAGGTATATTAATCATGACTCGCAGATGACCTCTATTAATTATCAGGTCACTAGGTCAAAGGTCAAGGTCACAGTTCCAAAAAACGTATTCACACAATGGCTGTCAAGGTCACGGTGACTCAACTTAGAAAAATGGTTTCCGGATGATAACTCAAGAATGCTTGCGCCTAGGATCATGAAATTTCATAGGTATATTGATCATGACTGGCAGATGAAATAATGATGAAACTTGACCAGGATGTTTGTCTGGACAATATCTAGGTCAAGTTTGACATTTGGTAAAGATTGAATGAACTGACTACTCTCAGGTAAGCGAACGAGGGCCATCTTGGCCTACTTGTATAAACAACTGTTATTATATGCTTCCTTCAAAGAGTTGGGTGAAAATTGCTTTGTATTTGTCTTTTCTCCCCTATTTTCCCATCAGTGACCCTTCTTTTCCCCCACTCAGTGCCCCCCCCCCTCTGTAGCTTGTCTATTTTTCCTTCATTTCCCCATTTACCCCCTCAGTTACTCCCTTTCCCCCTCTATTTACCGCTCAGTTTTCCATATATTTCCCCTTACATTGCCCCATTTTTATCCACCCCCAAATCGACCCCTCCATTTTTCCCCGCAATTACCCCTCCGTTTCCCCCTCAGTGACCCCTGGCAAGAGGAAGAAGCGGCCCCAGAGTGCCCCATCCCACCGCACAGGTCACGACCTCTGGATGAGCGCAGTGAAATACAGGAGAACAGGTGACCATGAACACTACCATTGATCCAGCGCAATACTGACATATCTTAAACAGTTCAACCATGCTCTTGGAAAACAGGGCTAAATGAATGTGTGTAAAGTGTTTTCCCAGATTAGCCTGTGCAGTCTTAACAGGCTAATCAGGTACAACACTTTTTTCTTTTGTTGTATTTTTTGTTTAAACTTAAAGGGAGTCTTTTAGGTTAAGTTGGAAAGCCTTTTCCCTGATAAGCATGTATTGACTGCATGGGCTTGTTTGGGATGTCACTCTATGCACATGAATTAAATCTGGTTTGCCTAGAACAACGTTCATTAAGTTTCAAGTATAAGTTAGCATCAGTCTGTATTGTTATACCAATTGCATCCATTTTTTTGTCTCCTTTCTAATATCTTACTTTTTTTTTATTCAATATAAAACATACAATGTATACATGTATATGAGCCTCAAACAAAGAGATACAATGTCGCAGCAATAATGTTCAGACATGTTATACAAGATATACTAGTATATATTCTTTTTTGACCTTGTGGTTTCCTTTAGATTAAAAAAAGGTTAATATGTTGTTGTTTTTATGTTTGTGATAGGTGTTTTTTAAAAGAAAGAGAAAAGAAAAACAACAGAATAGTAATTAATAAGGATGAGTTGCATAGAGAAGGTAGAAAGCATACTGGACCTGTTATGAAAGTTTAATGTGTTTCCATTTTTGTTCAAATGATTGAAGTGTATCATTGTTTAGGGCTATTTCTTTTTCAATTTGAATCTTCAGTTTTAAATAATGGATAAAACAGTTCGTTGTATGTTTTTGCTTTCTGTATTTCATGCTGAATATAAAATATTTCATTAATATAATTATGTAATTCACTGCGTTATTAACCTCTTGTAATTTGAAGGTATTTACCTCTAAACTGATGTCTAATAGAGATAGTTTAACATTTAGTTGTTGCTTCTCTAGAAAGGTTGTCAACTGATTCCATAGAGATTGAATATGTTTACACTCCCAGAAAAAATGTTCTATTGTTTCAATATGTTCACTACACATATCACATAGATTTGTGTTGGATAGGGTGCACTTAAAAAGATATTTATTTGTAGCTATAATTCTTGTTTCCAATTCAATTCTTTTTCTCCAAATAGGTGTTGCCATTTAGTTTGAGCTTTAGAGATTTCGGAGGGTTTTTTAATTTGAAGTGTACAACATTTTGTTAGTTTTGTTTTGCAGTTATGTTTTCTATGAATATTTTTAAGTACATGTTGTATTATTTGTATTGGTAACAGCTTTAATATGTATGAGTATACTTTTGATCAATGTGTAGTACATCAGGAAAGTACTTGTTGGTATTCCGAATATGTAGCATAAGTTATCAAAAGAATAGAAGTCGTTTATTCTGTAGTCGTATAATTGATCTACATATTTTATGTTTCGTTCGAACCAATGTTTATAGAAAAACGTTTAATTGTTAGTAGTTATGTCTTTATTGTTCCATAGAATGACTTTACTGTTTATTTTGGTTTCTAAATTATGAGAGACTTTACACCATGCCAATAAAACATTCGAAAGAAATATGTTTTTGGTTGAAATTTCATCTAAGATATTATTGTCAATATTACATTCAAAAAGTAAGGAGTCACCATATGTTTTAAGAATTTTCTGGTAGAATAATTTCCATTTACTCGTGTTGGTATTATATCTTTTAACACAACTGCATTTGATTGCATTCAGGAATGAATCTATATCTGTTAGTCTGATACCTCCATATTCTACTGATTGAATTAATTGAGTTCGCCTAATTTTATCAGGTTTACCGTCCCATATGAAATTAAAGGGGCCTTTTCACAGATTTTGGCATTTTTTTAACTTATTCATTAAATGCTTTATATTGATAAATGTAAACATTGGTTCATAAAAGCTCCAGTAAAAAATCAAGAAAAAAATTTAAAAAAGGAAAAGAACATTGCCCGGAGCAGGTTTCGAACCAGTGACCCCTGGAGTGCTGAAGTAAAAACGCTTTAGCCTACTGAGCTATTCCGCCGAGTACACATTCGTGACGTATTTTATACCTTATATAAGCAATCTTCGTAGTTTCACAAAATTTAACGACAAAAACAGAACTCTCCAAATTATTCAATCGTTTCGCGTTGCAACGCTTTATAATTTTTAGGTTTTAAAATCGTCAAAAGATGTCTATAATGGCTATATTAGAGCATGGTTAATGTTCAGTATTACTGTTTCCTCACAAATATCATAACTAAAACGAAAACTTACGAATCTGAATCAATTTTTTTCAATTTTGTCAATTTACCAAAGCGTGAAAAGATCCCTTTAAATATTTCTGATTTTATATCTTCAATAATATCATTTGGTGGGTTTGGGAGAACTGTAAGTGTATAAATTAGTTTAGACAGTGCAAACGTTTTCAACACGGTGTTTTTTCTGATAAGTGTAAGTTTACGATGCTGCCATGATTTTAAACAATTTTTTAATTTTTGTAATTTAGGCAATATGTTTTTTAGAATTTTTTCATTTTCATTGTTTGTAAAGGTTATTCCTAACGTTGTTGCTTCATCTGATGTCCAGTTGAATTTCATTTCTTTTTTAAGATGAATATTACTTTGTTTTAATTTACCTACTCGAAGAACAGTGCATTTACATTTGTTTAGTTTAAGGCCCGATGCCATTCCATAAAGGGTTAGAAATTCTATAAGATTATTGAATGAGTCACTACTGTCATTTAAGAAATATGTTGCATCGTCAGCAAATATGCAGATGTCATATATGTTTGCCATGTTAATTTTCCCTGATATTCCTTAAAAAATCAAACATAAATTGGATAAGAAAGGACTGATTGCCGTGGCGTAGTGGATATAGTGTCTTCCTGGCGATCAGGAGGCCACAGGTACGTCCAATTGAGGGAACGTTCTTTAGATCTCCCCTATAGACACCAAGTACTGGTTCTAGACCCAGGAAACACACTCAAGAGCGCTTCAAATAAGCCTGAGGCTTTTTATGCAAGCTAAAATAATATGTTAAAGCATAAAGTGTTGGGCACGATGCTATTTTGTCAAAGGGAACTTTAGTGCACCCAGTCATCATATCCGTTTGGCATATTTTCAAAATAGAATGTATATATATGTCATAAAATCTTATAGATAGCTAAAACTATTTTCACTGTAAACATTACGTGATTAATTGAAACTTCAAAAACAATATTCTGTATAATAATGTGATCAAATAAAAAAGGCATATGGGGTTTCAAGAGGGCAGGGTGTGACCTTGGGGCTGATGGGAGCTATGCCCTTCCATATAGGCCAGCTGGACCACTGATGTATATGTCTAGCATTATGCACAATCTTTTCCAGTTGGTCTTTCTGGCTCCCACCATCCAGGCAGTCCACGCCATAAGACTTCCAACGAGTACTGGATTGACACTCTAAGACGCACTGGGACTGGTAAGTACTGGATTGACAGACTGAGACACACTGGGACTGGTAAGTACCGGATTGACACACTGAGACACACTGGGACTGGTAAGTACTGGATTGACACACTGAGACGCACTGGGACTGTTAAGTACTGGATTGACACACTGGGACTGATACTGAATTGACACAATGAGATGCACTGGGACTGGTAAGAACTGGATTGACACACTGAGACACACTGGGATTTGAAAATACTGGATTGACACACTGCGACACACTGGGACTGATAAGTACTGTATCCACACACTGGGACACACTGGGACTGGTAAATACTGGATTGACACACTGAGACGCACTGGGACTGGTAAGTACTGGATTGACACACTGAGACGCACTGGGACTAGTAAGTACTGGATTGACACACTGAGACGCACTGGGACTAGTAAGCACTGGATTGACACACTGAGACACACTGAGATTGGTAAGTACTGGATTGACACACTGAAACACACTGGGACTGGTAATTACTGGATTGACACACTGAGACGCACTGGGACTGGTAATTACTGGATTGACACACTGAGACGTACTGGGACTGGTAATTACTGGATTGACACACTGGGACTGGAAAGTACTTGATTGACACACTGAGACGCACTGGGACTGGTAAGTACTGGATTGACACACTGAGACACACTGTGACTGGTAAGTACTGGATTGACACACTGAGATGTACTGGGACTGGTAATTACTGGATTGACACACTGAGACGCACTTGGACTGGTAAGTACTGGATTGACACACTGAGACACACTGGAACTGGTAATTACTGGATTGACACACTGAGGCACACTGGGACTGGTAAGTACTGGATTGACACACTGAGACAAACTGGGACTGGTAAGTACTAGATTGACACACTGAGACGCACTGTGACTGGAAAGTACTTGATTGACACACTGAGATGCACTGGGACTGGTAAGTACTGGATTGACACACTGAGACGCACTGGGACTGGTAAGTACTTGATTGACACACTGAGACGCACTGGGACTGGTAATTACTAGATTGACACACTGAGACGCACTGGGACTGGTAAGTACTCGATTGACACACTGAGACGCACTGTGACAGACAAGTATAGGATTGACACACTGAGACACACTGGGACTGGTAAGTACTGGATTGACATACTGAGACGCACTGGGACTGGTAAGTACTGGATTGACACATTGAGACCATGGGACTAGTAAGCACTGGATTGACACACTGAGACGCACTGGGACTGGTAAGTACTGGATTGAAACACTGAGACGCACTGGGACTGGTAAGCACTGGATTGACACACTGAGATGCACTGGGACTGGTAAGTACTGGAATGACACACTGAGACGCACTGGGACTGGTAATTACTGGATTGACACACTTAGACGCACTGGGACTGGTAAGTTATGGGTTGACACACTGAGACGCACTTGGACTGGTTATTATATTTCATCTTATTATATTTTTTATTAAATTTTTTTTCGATCCAATTGGTAAAACATAGTAAAATTAAAAAATAAACTCTTGTCAAAATGCTACAGTTATGAATAATGTTGCCAGATTAATTACTGATGCATTGAAACTTGGTGAGGAAAAATAAGAAGTATTTGCTGCTTCTTAAATTAATATTGTATGGAACTGTTCATTTATAGTCTATTTATTACTTGTTTCTTCTTACATAGCTGTCAATACATTTACTTCTGTAAATTAAGCTTGAACACTTTGTCTAGTAATTTATGTTTATAAACATGTTTTTGGTTTTTAGCTCGACCATTATATATGAAATATTTATAGTAGAGCTATCCTACTCGCCCCAGCGTCGGCGTTAGCGTTAGTGTTAGCCTTAGTTTTAGTTCTACCCCAATTATTTTCATTGTCCCTTGACATATTGCTTTCATATTTTGCATACTTGTTTACCAATATCACCTCAACCTATAAACAAGAGCAGACAACTCTATCAAGCATTTTGTCATAATTATTGCCCCTTTTATACTTAGAATATGCATATTATTGATAAATCTATGTAAAAGTTTGCGTACTACCCCAAATATTTCCTATATCCTTTGACATATTGCTTTTATATGTTGCATACTTGTTTACCAACATGACCCCAACCTATAAACAAGAGCAGACCACTGTATCAAGCATTTTGACATAATTATGGCCCCTTTTACACTTAGATAATTGAACATTTTGCTTAAATTGCCATAACTTCTTTATTTATGATCACATTTTATTATTACTTTGACAAAACAACACTTACCTGAATACCACAATGGATTCCACCCAAACAATACCCAACGCCCCTACCCAGTATCCCTTCCCCAACCCAACATCCCCCCCCCCCAATTTTCTTTTTAAAAACATCATCTAATAAATTAACCCACCCACCATTATACCCCCTCTCACCACCACACCCCCTTCCCCCCCACCATTTTTTTTATTTTCCTTTTTTTATTTTTGAAAGATCGTCTAATAATTTATTGAATATGAACAATTTCCCCATGATGGCTTACGTTATACTGTCAAGCACTTGAATAGTCGAGCGCGCTGTCCTCTGACAGCTCTTGTTAGCTCACCTGATTGCTTAGCTTTTGAGATCAGTCTTTGTCCGTTGTATGTCCGTCCGTCGTCCATCCACATTTGGTTGTAAACACTCTAGAGGCCACATTTCTTGTGCGATCTTCATGAAACTTGGTCAGAAGATTTGTCCCAATGATACCTCGATCAAGATTGTAATTGGGTCATGCTGGGTCAAAAACTAGGTCACTAGGAAAAAAAAAGAAAAACCTTGTAAACACTGTAGAAGTCACATTTCATGCCCAATCCTTATGTAACTTTGTCAAAATGTTTGTCTTAATGATATGTTGGTTGAGTTTAAAAGTGGTTCTGGTCTGTTGAAAAACATGGCCGCCAGTGGGCGGGGCAGTTTTCCTTATTTGGCTATAGAGAAACCTTGTTAACACTCTAGAAGTCACAATTTTTGCCCAATCATCATGAAACTTGGTCAAAACATTGGTTTAATTGATATCTTGGATGAGTTCGAAAATGGTCCAGATTGGTGAAAAAACATGGCCACCAAGGGGCGGGGCAGCTTTTGCTATATGTATATAGTGAAAAACATGTGAACACTCTAGAAGTCACATTTTTAGTCCAATCTTCATGAAATTTGGTCAGAACATTTGTTTCCTAGATACGTGAGTTAAGTTCGAAAATGGTTCCGGTCCGTTGAAACACATGGCTGCCAGGGGGACGGGGCAGTTTTCCTTATATTTATATAGAAAAAAAGGCTTGTGAACAGTCAAGAAGTCACATTTTTTGCCCAATCATCATGAATCTTGGTCAAAACATTGGTTTTATTGATATCTCGGACAAATTCGAAAATGGTCTAGATCAGCATAACAACATGGCCGCCAGTGGGCGGGGCAGTTTCTCTATATGTATATAGTGAAACATGTGAACACTCTAGAAGTCACATTTTTGGCCCAATTTTCATGAAATTTGGTCAAAATATTTGTTTTCTAGATATGAGAGTTGAGTTAAAAAATGGTTCCGGTCCGTTGAAAAACATGGCTGCAAGGGGGGAGGGGCATTTTTCTTATATTTCTGTAGAAAAAAAAGCTTGTGAACACTCTAGACTCACATTTTATGCCAAATCATCATATAACTTGATGAAAAGATCGGTTTTATTTATATTTCAAATGAGTTTGAAAATGATCCCAATTGGTAAAAAAATTGGCCACCAAGGGGGGTGGGGCAGTTTTCCTTATATGACTATAGAGAAACCTTGTGAACACTTCATAAGTCACATTGTTTGCCTAATCATCGTGAAAGTAAGTCAATACATTGGTTTTATTGATATCTTGGACAAGTTGGAAAATGGCTCAGATCGTTGAAAAAAACCACAGTTTTTAGCTCACCTGATTGCTCAGGTGAGGTTTTAGGATTGGTCTTGGTCAGCCGTCCGTCGTTCCACATTTGGTTTGTAAACACTCTAGCATTCACATGTCTCAAGCATTCTTTCTCAAAGTTGCTGAGAAGCTATATGGCCACAAGATCTCAGATAAGTTTGATAATGATCAAAATCGCATTTTAAATGCCATAATTATTGCCCTTGGATTGTCAAAATTTTCATTATATTATACAAAATCCTTGTAAGCACTCTAGAGGTCACAATTTTGTTTCAGATTATATGAATCTTGGTCATAATATTTATTTTTGTAAGCAAAGTTTGATGTTTGGTCATGAGGCCAGAGAGGTCAAAATATAAGTCACCAGGTCAAATCTTACAAAAACCTCGTATACACTCCATACGCCAGAGTTTTGGTGCAATAATGATGAAACTTGACCAGGATGTTTGTCTGTACAATAGCTAGGTCAAGTTTGACGTTTGCTAAGGATTAAATGAACCGACTCCTCTCAGGTGAGCGAGCTAGGGCCAACTTGGCCCTCTTGTTTAATTGTACTGATGCAATCTGACTATAATTATTTAACTTGTATGTAAATGGTCAAAGGCAATTTGCCTAATTTCCAATAAAAACTTGAAAACTTTTAACTTGTCTGAAATGCTTATCTTGTTTACTTCTGATTATGGGCCTCGGAAATTAGTTGAGACAAATAATTGAAAGACCAGCAAAACCAAATGAGAAGATATAACCGCAGTTAATACAATAGCCAATTTAATGATAACATTCAGAAACAAACAAATGCTCACAGTGAATACAAATATAATATAGTTGCCTTCCATCTAGGTTTTACGACTGAGAGCATTGGTATGAACACATTCGGCGGGAAACGACCGCGAGACAAGGATATGCCGTATCTGAGTACCTCGGCGTACCTACGACAGATGGCGGGTTCCGAGAAACCCAGCAAGCAGGCTGACACCATGGGTAAGAGGGGGGACGTCTTATTTTGAATTTGATTAGAATAACTATTGTATCTCATATAGAAATGTGAAATAGAATCAACTATGATGCAATTCTCTTACATTTTTGGAAATTTTTCAGACTGCAGTTAATTTTTTTGTAGTTTTCCTTGATTAGAAAGAGCCTTTTACCAGTACTTTATTAAGAAGGTAAAAAAATCACTACTCTATTGAACATGTGTTAGATTGTATGAAGAGGTATGCCTTGTGAGACCATACTATAATTTGCATATTTTAGCCATTTTCTGGGAAAACTGGACTTACCGATGTGCTTAAAGTGTCATTCCAAATGAGCCTGTGCAGTCTCATAATAAGGGATGACATTTTCCCCTTTTATTGTATTCCAGTGTAGACGGAAAGTGTCGTCCCTGATTAGCCTGAGCAGACTGCACAGGCTAACCTGGGATGAAACATTATGCACATTCATTAAGCCCAATTTTCCCAGTTAGAGGGTAAAATCTAAATGACCATGATGTTATTGCAGCTCGAGCCAACCCAGGGACCCCAGCTTACAAGTCCCAGGAGGAATATTATGAACAGATACTGGAATACAAGAAGGTGAGCTTTTACAGAACCATGTATATGAGCGGGTGTCTGGGAAAATATATGAGTCACACTCAGTGAAAAAGGGGTTTAAATGCATGTGCGTATAGTATTGTCCCAGATTAGCCTGTGAAGTCCACACAGGCTAATCAGGGACATATCTTTCCGCCTAAACTAGATTTTTGCTTAGAAGGGAATTCACGTTTCCAAGTAAAATTTACAATATTTGAAAAACCTTGAAATTTCATGCTGAAGAAAATGAATATTTTTGGCTGAATGATAAGCATTTATTGAAAAAGGTTTTATTATGATATGGTTGATGTCAATTAAGAGATTTTCTTCAGCACCACTAGAATTCTAAGGGTATTTTACATTATAAAACTAGAAGAATTACTTTAAAAACACTTGAAATGTATTACGTTTTAATTATAAAAGTAGCTTCATGATGGGAAAACAGGGCTTAATGCATGTGTGTTAAATGTTGTCCCAGATTAGAATGTGGAGTCTGCACAGGCTTTTCAGGGAGGACAATCTCTGTCTAGAATTGATTTTTGTTTAGAAGAGACTTCCTTGAAATAAAATATTCCATAAAAGTGGAAAAGTGTTGACCTGCACATGCATTAAGTCCAGTTGTCCCAGAACAAGGTTCAAATGTCAAACCTCACATATTTATTGCTGCTTTCCTGTTTTCAGCAAGTGTCCAGTTTAAACCAGGATTCTGCGACAATGAAGGCCAAAATCAGACGGCTAGAGGAAGATAATCTGAAGAAAGAAAAGGAAATAGAATCACTTCTCCACCCACATAAGGTAGACTGAGGTCAAAGTCCATTGAGTCCCATTTCTTGAAAAGCAGGCTTAATGCCTGTGGGTAAAGTGTCGTCTGCACAGGCTAATCAGGGAGGTCTTTCTCCACCTTGACTGGATTTTTGCTCAGAAATGTCTTTAAATGACACATTCCTTAAAGTGGAAAGGGCATGTTATATTTTTCTCTGCGGAATGCACAAGCTTATCTGGGACAACACTTTACACACATACATTTTGCCCTTTTTTCCAACAACCTTGCTCAATTGTGTTACTCCTTTGCTAAACCCCAAGATGAGATGCTTAAATACTGAATTCATGCAATAAGTGCATGGTAGCCCACAAAAGCTGCAGATGAAAATTAATTTAAATGGTTTACAAGAGGAAAAACAATATCTAGATGCATAAACTTGTTTTACCCTTCTATATCGTTTACTGTTACTACAGTTATTCTAATGCACTTCTTGGAAAAATGTATTTTGAATGGAATGCATATTAAACATTACCATTCTTATCAAAATATAGTTTTCGCCTTTTGCGACCTTTTCACAGATTTTGGCATGTATTGAAGTTTATCATTAAATGCTTTAAATTGACAAATGTAAACATTGGAACTGAATATCTCCAGTAAAAAACAATAATAGATTTAAAGATAGAAAAAATGGTAATCCTTTACTGGGCTCAAACCACCGGCCATTGGAGTAAAATTCATATAAATTGTATTTTATATTTTATACAAGTAATTCTTGTAATATCACAAAATATAACGATGAACAACAGATAACAATAACAACAGATATTTCCAAATTATTTAATCATTTTGCGTTAGTAATGCTTTATAATATTTAGGTTTTTAAAATGTCAAAAGATGCATATAATATGATTGTATTTAAGAGCATTGTCAATGTTATTACTGTTTTCTCGCAAATATCAAACTACAACAAAAATTGGCAAATTTGAACCATTTATCATTTTACCAAACCATGAAAAGTTCCCTTTAAGATTGCTTCATAATGATATCATCAATGATGTTAATTTGTAAGTCAAAGTAGTGAAATTGATATGTTGTCTGCCTTGTTTAATTCTCCCCACATTGCTACAACCCAAAGTGTTGTGTGTGTTCCCCAGAGTGAGGAGTTGCGTAGGACGCTGGCAGACAAGCGGCCTGACTCTGGCGCCATGATACACAGCCTTAAACAGAAGATCCTCAAGCTGGAAACCCAGATGAGGGATAAGGAGACATCTTACATGTAAGTATACCGGACATTTTCTTTGCAATTTTTGACAGATGTGGACATTGGTTCCTGCTTAATTTTAACAACCCAGACAATAGTTCCTTCATTACTTTGTCAGTCTTTTGGACATGGCTGGTTTGTAAAATCACCAACCTAGAAACCAATATCCATCTGTGTCAAAATTAGGTTAGAGACCATTGCCATTTGGACCCTATGTCTGCATACCTTTGGGGGTTTCATAAAAAATGGGGAAGTTGATAAATCACTGGGCTATTTGACCAAATATATGGAATAACACCCACTAGTTATTCTTAAATATGATTTAGAACACATGCGTATAATTTTGTGACCTTTTTTCAAAACTACTTTGAGTCCATTAGGCAAGCCACATAAGTGAAAGTCTCTATGCCATACACAAGTTTAATATAACTTGTAAAATAATCTTGCTTAACAGCCGATACTTAACCCAACACATTTCATGTGAGCCTTGTTCAACGTAAAACAGGCTTAATGCATGTGTGTATAGTGTCATCCTAGATACACCTGTGTAGTTAGCACAGGCTTATCTCGGACGACAGTTTCCGCTTGTCTTGATTTTTTATTAAAAGAAGTCTCTTCTGATAAAAAATCCAGTCTAGGCAGAAAGTGTTGTTTTTTTATTAGCCTGTGCAGACTGCACAGGCTATTCTGGGACAACACTTTAGACACATGCATTTTGCCCAGTTTTCCCAGAACAAGGCTATTTTAAACTTGATGACTGTTTTTGAAGTACATTTCAACACCGTTATGTCATCGGGACAGTTAAAAAAACTTCGGATTAACGATAATTCGAAATAAACATTTGACAGACGACTTCTTTGATTCTGTAAAAATAAAACGTTGTGAAATTCACATGGTTCGGTCACACGGTACTTTTAATAATTGTTTTACTTAAAAACGTAAACTATTCAGATAGCAATAGATTTCTACTTGTAACAAACGGAGGAATAAAACGATAATTTTTTTCTTTTTATTTTTCTCTTATTACAGAATATATAAAATATAATGAATAGCACATCATACATGTAAATACATTTGAATAAATTTTCGGAAATGAAATAAATTTCGCGATGTCTCTCTGAACACCGGCGTTAGCAGCACTAAACTGGACGCGTGTAACATTTCTCCAATTTGTCAAGGACATTGAAGAACTCACCTCCGCCCGTGTTTTGCTCGCAGAACTGCCTTACGTCGTTGATGCATGTGGTCACACGTTGATTAGATAATTATCATGTTCATTCTTGAGTTGTCGGCCTCGTCGTCGGCTTTTTGTAATTATCGGCTTTTGACGCGCAACGCGCAGGCGCCATAGGTGTGAAATTACGCTCAGTGTTTTGCAGTTTTGACTTCGGATTAAAGATTGATAATAAGGTGCGAATTATAGTGTTGGGACCGACAGAATCACTTTGAATAAACGATTTCTTTGGTTAAACAAAGTTTGGATTAACAATTAAATTTCACATTGAACAAAGAAGAACCACAATCGGGACCTGAAAAATACTTCGAAATAACGGTGACTTAGGATTTTCAGTGTTCGAAATAACGGTGTTGAAGTGTATTTCTTCTGGTTTGAAATGCAAAATACCCTTGCAATGCAAGGTTTTTCAAGAGTTAGCTTATGTGCATTGTTGTGCTATCAGCAAACTGCAAACTTGTAATATAAGGAGCCTAGGGGCTGATGCTAAACCCAACAAATTAAATGTGCATTATTTTGTTATCAGCAAACAGCAAACTTGTGAAATAAGGGGCCTAGGGGCTGATGCTAACCCCAACAAATTGAATGTGCATTGTTGTGTTATAAGCAAACTGCACACTTGTGAAATAAGGGGCCTAGGAGCTGATGCTAACCCCAACAAATTGAATGTGCATTGTTGTGTTATCAGCAAACTGCACACTTGTGAAATAAGGGGCTGATGCTAACCCCAACACATTGAATGTGCATTGTTGTGTTATCAGAAAACTGCAGAGTGACCTGAAGACCACCAAGATAGATGAGATGAAACAGCAGATGGAGGTCTTCTACAACGAGATAGTCAGGCTGCAGAACTCAAAGGAGACCGGTGTTGATAAGTCTGCCAGGTATGTCTGTTATCTTACATTAAGATGGAGGTCTTCTACAACGAGATAGTCAGGCTGCAGAACTCAAAGGAGACCGGTGTTGATAAGTCTGCCAGGTATGTCTGTTATCTTACATTAAGATGGAGGTCATCTACAACGAGATAGTCCGACTACAGAACTCAAAGGAGACCGGTGTTGAGTAGTCTGCTAGGTATGTTATAATATGTCCCAAATATTAAGTGTAATTAAGATGGAGGTCTTCTACAATGAGATAGTCAGGCTACAGAACCCCAAGGACAGTGGGGTTAAGAAGTCTGCCAGGTACATAGGCTATGTTATATGGTCTTCTACAGCCAGATAGTGAGGCTATGGAACTCCCAAGTTGACCGGTAGTGAGAGGTCTGAAAAATAGGGCTGCAAACTTACCTTAGATATGATCATAATATGAGCTTGCATTGAGAAAATTGGGATAACATCATGTGCATTAAGTGGTGACAGTTTCTGCCTTAACTGGATTTGGGCTTAAACGAGACTTCCTTTAAACATAAAATTCAGCCTAAAGTGTCGTCCCTGATTAGCCTGTGTGGACTGCACAGGCTAATCCGGGATGACATTTTTAACCAGGTTTTCCGAAGGAAAAAACTGGTTATTAGATTGGCGAATGCGGGCGGGCTGGCTGGCTGGCTGGCTGGCTGGCGGGCTGGCGGAACAAGCTTGTCCGGGCCATAACTATGTCGTTCATTGTCAGATTTTAAAATCATTTGGCACATTTGTTCACCATCATTGGACGGTGTGTCGTGCGAAATAATTATGTCGATATCTCCAAGGTCAAGGTCACACTTTGAGTTCAAAGGTAAAAAATGGCCATAAATGAGCTTGTTCTGGCCATAACTATGTCATTCATTGTGAGATTTTAAAATCATTGGGCACATTTGTTCACCATCATGGGACGGTGTGTCGCACGAAAGAATCACGTCAATATCTCCAATGTCAAGGTCGCCACGACTAAAAATAGATTTTTTTTTAAAACAAACTTACAAAGGGGGTTAATTTTGTTTGTTCATTTCAAAAGTTCAGTTTGAGTTTTCTCCCTTTATCAGATTTTTTTTTCACAATGAAAACCTGGTTTTGTGACAATTTTGTCCCTTGTTCACACATGCAATAGGCAGAACTCAAAGGAGAAATGGGATCAAGAAGTCTTTAAGGTATGTCTGCAGAGTTATGTCTGCGGTCATAGTATGTTGCTAATATTTAGTGTAACCTGCTATGAAATTAGGAAACATCTATATCTCAAACTGAGTCTGAACTTAAATTTAAGACCATTGAAAATTTGCCTTTCTCTGGTAAAACATACCCTGTTTCATAGGGCGCCGAGTCGTGAAGGCAGTGTGAAGGTGAAGGCACTCAACGAGACGATACTGCGACTGAACAAGCATAATGAGCAATTGCAGGGGGAGAACAGGGGCCTCAAAGAGGACCTCAAGAGATTCATGGACCAGGAACAGGACGAACTCACCACACACAGTGAGTACCACTTGACTTACATTGTATTACTGCTGCACTGGGTGGGTCACAACCTGACTGCCATGATATCCTAAGGTGCTCTAAATAGTTTTGTCAAATTAAGTCCCTAGGTTCAACAGTGGCTTAGCCCACAGGGTGAGGATGGGGGTGGGAATGGTGGCGGGGACAGATAACAGGGGTCTCAAAGAGGACCTCAAGTGATTTATGGACCAGGAAGAGGACGAACTCGCCGCACACAGTGATTCATTCTTGGCTTCTATCCTATTACCTGGGCCCATTCATAGACTAAAGAATAAAGAATAGACCTTGAACTAAGAAAAAAAGGGCCGGCATTTGAATGTATACATGCTACCACTGTGCATAATGACATTAACACAATGTTCTTTATGAAGAATGATGTAGATAGAAGTGGTTAATGTCAAGTTTGACTCAGAATTAATGCTTTTTCTAATTATTTCACAAGAAGACATTTTTTTCTTAGACATAATTCTTAGAATCGTGTGGGCCTTAGGCATTTTTATGATTTTAAGAAAAGGTGTAGCCATCCATGTTTATTACAAAAGAAAAGTAAGATATTCTTTTAATGATTGAGACAATCACATCATTTGAAATAAATTCACATGATGAAAGGGATGGTATGAGACCCCTGGTTAACCCTTACAGTGCGGGAACCGGATTTTGAAGGCCTTTGCAAACAGTTTGGATCCAGATGAGACGCCACAGAACGTGGCGTCTCATCAGGATCCAAACTGTTTGCTATTCTGATAGTGTTCTTTGAAAAAAAATCGAAGAAAATGCTAATTTTAGAAATTCAGCAGAAGACATTTTAGCAGACGACAAATTTCCCAGCATGCAAAGGGTTAAGAAAAAAATAGCCTGACTACTGCATCCAAATATTTCAGAAAAGAATAATTCGCACTCATTTTTCATTTTATTACTGCTGCAAAAACGATCATATTACAGAATGAATTGGTCACATTTTGTCTATAACTGCAGCCTAATAGATCAGATGACAGAATTAATTCCTTATCTTTTATTCCTATTCTGCTGCTTAATCGTTTAGCTTACAGAGTAAATTGCTCACATATACACAGCCAAATGGGTAAATTAAATTAGTTGATCACCATACCTTTCCATGCCCAAACCAAATCAATGGGAGAAAATTATTAGTCACACACCTTCCATCACATCACTGCAGTTCAAATTATTTGGATAGCTAAATTATATTATATTTAATGTCTGTTTTCAGCACAACTTTTTATTATATATTTTTTATAAGATTTTTTTCCAAGTTGCATTTTGATATACCATGTGCTTGTCTGTCTCCAAATAGTGCACGATAAACTGATTGTTTTACCCAACATGTATACAAAAGTGAGTATTCAATACATTTTCTTTTAATTTCCTGTAGAAGACTGCAAAGACATGGACAGAAAAGAACTTCTTCGATTCATCTCCCAACTTGAAAAGGTAAGTTGCACTGAAAAAAATATCCTTAATTATAGACAAAATCTGGAGCCTGTCTTATTGAAAATTAATCCACAAAAGTTCATTACGAGTTTTTTTCTTTAGGTACATTAAATGTGTGATAACTGTTTAGCTCACATGATCATGAAGTACTCATGTGAGATATTGTGCCCACCCTATTTCAGGTGTCCTGAATTGTTTATTGTTCGTTATGTGTCTTTAACCTTAAGCTTTTGACCTCTTTTGTGGCCACACTTTTCATCCAATCTTGATGAAACTTGTTAAAATATTTATCTTGAGGATATCCAGGCAAAGTTTCAATATTGGTCATTTGCATCTCAAAACTGGATCACCAGGTCAGATCTTAGATAAAAATCTTGTTATCACTATAAAAGCCATATCTATTATTTAATCTTAATAAAACTTTTTAAGAATGTTAACTTGACAAAATCATAGCAAAGGGGTCATGTGCATTAAAAATCCAGGTTACCAGCAGGTCAAATGTTAAAAAAATAATTGTTACCTGTTTCCACTCTGGAAGCTATTATTTATGACTCAGTCTTATTTGTTGCCAATTTGCAGACTGTATCTATTAGCAATATTAACCCTTTCAGTGCGGGAACCGAATTTTGAAGGCCTTTGCAAACAGTTTGGATTTTGATGAGACGCCACAGAACGTGGCGTCTCATCAGGATCCAAACTGTTTGCTATTCTGATAATATTCTTTGAAAAAAATCAAAGAAAAAATTCTAATTTTAGAAATTCAGCAGACGACATTTTAGCAGACGACAAATTTCCCAGCATGCAAAGGGTTAAGGCCATGTTTGAATCTTTGGCATTGCCCTGCAGTGACTCCCCCACCTTTTATTGCATACAATCACATTGGCAACTGACAAACGCACATTCCTTTAAGAAAAATATCAAATAAAAACAATATGTGTCCAGTAAAAGGATCTAGAATACAGTAATATATTCAGCCTAAATATTGTTATTACTTTTAGTAATAGGCACAATTTTTTGGCTTCACCTGATGAAGTATTGTTTTCTGACAGAAACTGCAGCGAGCTGAAGAGAAGATTGAGACTGGGTCTCTAGGTTCTCCTTCTGCACATTCCAAAATGCAAGGTACAACATGGCTACCATTTTGGCCTAGTTCTGGGAGAAAGGGGCTTAATGCATGTATGTAAAGTGTCATCCTGAATTAGCCTGTGCAGTCTGCATAGGCTTATCAGGAAGATACTTTATGACTAAACTTTATTTTTACTAAGAAGAGACTTCCTTTAAAATCTTTATACACATGCGTTAAGCCCATTTTCCAAGAACAACGCTTTATTATTTGCACTTGAATATCTTGAATAGATACACTCATTTTCATAAAATAACACATTGTAAATCATTGAAGTGTTGATCAATTGTTATGTTAGTTTGTAATGGTTAAAGATGAATGAAATCTCCTTTTACAGTTTGTGCAGAAGAGTTTTAATTACAAATTGCTTAATCAATTGAAATACTATAATTCACTACTTCATAAAATAAAAATTCAGTATTATAAAGTTGTGTGAGTAAATTAAAACTGTCTTTATACCTTGTGAGGGGTTTATTGGAGTTGATCTGTCTGTTTTTCAATCAGTTTGTCTACATGGGATTAATTTTGGGGGCAAAAATAATTTGTTTGCTAAACATATTAAATTAAAACTTAAAATATGTCATCACATAAAATGTAAATATGCAAGATATTTTTCCATGTGCAATTTTTAACACTATCCTGAAAGTGAATTATTTGCCCTTGAACATAAATGTAGCTTACAAAGTGGTGATGGGGTATTAGTCATGGCTGTGATATTTCTACTTCATTTTTGACTGTTCACTATCTGCTCCAAAAACAAATATGTGTCCGGTCTAGGGGAACTAGGTTAAATGCACATTAAGTCTCATTCCAGTTTAGCCTGTGCAGTCTGCACAAGCTAATCAGGGACGACACTTTCAGATTTTATTAATTTTTTTGTTAACAGTAGTTCTCTTCTAAACTTAATCCAAGTTAAGCAGAAAGTATGGTCCTGTATGAGCCTTTGAGGACTACATGTGTACATTGGTTTATCTTGGACGATACTTTATGATATGCATTTAGCCTTGTTTTCTCGGAGTGCAGATCAAATGTTTGTCCCTCGTAGGCAAGATAGCCCTAGAAGGCAACACAGCCGTCCGCCTCGATCAGTTGGACAAGCGCGAGTCTGAGCTTCTGGACACCCTGGAGCGGAAGAACGAGCGAATCAAGGACCTCACGGAGGAGAGAGACAGGTGGAAACAGCGCTGTGACGAATTAGAGTAAGTGTGGGTTGTCAAGTAAAATGTTTCTATCAAACGTGAAAGTAAAATGTTTCCATCTTATGTGTGTTTAAACCTTTCCTGATCAGATGGCATTTTGAAGCATCTTACGTCCCTTTTAAAATCACATTTAAATTAAGACCTTTTTTAAAGGTTTAAAGGGTTCATTTTCAACCCTAAGATGCAGTAATAACATGCTTATAAGGGACGACACATTTTGCTATATGGTATTATTCATTTAAATCAATGTTCTTGTAAGCTAAAAGCCAATTAAATCAAAAACTGGTGTCCTGATTGGCCTGTGCATGCATCCTAATCGAGTGCATTTGTTTCAGGATCTTGTTGTCACATGGGTCAGAACAGCATCCCTCTCCTAAAGCAAGGCCAGAGGCAAGAAGGTAAATATTGTTTGCATGAATTACACACTTGAATTGTGTTCTTATAACCTGAGAAAACGGGGGTTAATGCATGTGGCGTCTCAGATTAGCATAATCAGTCTGCACAGGCTAATATGTGACAACATCATACATGCCATACGTCCCGGATTGTCCTTGACAGTCCCGGAAATGAAGAACTTGTCCCGCTGTCCCGGAAATCTGTCAAATGTCCCGGAATTTACAAAATCCATATATACATGAACCTTATCTTAGCTTAACTGCACCTCGAATCTGTGTATATCTGCAGCGTCTCCATGACAATGCCTACCCGAATAGGCAGACTACGCTACGTGTCAAAATCGATCAATTAACTGGGGTCCTGTTATCATATCGATTGTCTCACGTTCGCGGTCAAACCGAAAAGGCGGCATTGTTTCATGTCGTTGTTAATTGACTTTAATCTACTACGTCATTATTTCCCGCTGCGTAAGGGCAAAGGATAGTTGTTCACAAATCTGAAGTCCAACATCACTGAGTAAAAAATTAAAAGCAGTTTATGTTCGCACGTTTAACCGACAAAGAAGTTGAGTAAAAAAGTAAGCATATAAAAACGTCATCCTCACTAGGTTTCTTATTGTCTTGTTCTAAACCCCCAGTAAACATAACGTTAGAAATAATAAGAGAATTTGAATTGCGTTCGCCATGTCAAAACGCCCAGCAGATTCACCGGTCTCAATAACAATAACGCAGTGACGTCACCATCTGTGTTTAGAACGCTTACACTGAAAACACGTGGCTTGTATCTAGTAACGGAAGTAGTAATGTTTATTTGACGTTAATAGATGAAGTGTATTTCGGATAGGCTTTCGAACTTTTGCAATTAACGATGCGAAACAAAAAAAACGGACCAAAAATGCATATGTCTATAAATATCGCTACATTTTATACATGTCCCGGAAAATCGGCAAAAGTCCCGGACAATTTAACTCAATGTCCCGGAATTGGTCTGAAAAATTATGGCATGTATGGACAACATTTTCCACTTACATGGAGTTTTTAGTTCAAAGGAAGTCTGTTCTAAACAAAAATCCAGTTTAGGCGTACTGCACAGGCTAATCTGAGATGACACTTTACACACATGAATTAAGCCCTGTTTTCGTAGAGCAGGGCTCGTATTCAGTCTTGGGTTTGTTTTTGCAGGCATTTCACAAGATATATGACATCATGTTTACCAGTAATTTATTAGGAGTATTATTGTGTCAATTTAACTAAATTCGAGTTCAAAAATATTATATTGGAAAGCTATGTTTGGTACAAATGAGATCAATTTATTTACATATTATTGGTACTTTAATATGACATAGTTGAAAAATGTGCCATGGACTGACCTAGTTTTTTCACGAGCCCTTTTTTTGTTCATCACCCTGTATCTTTCTTAACCCTCAGAAGCTAATTTAAAATGGCTATACGTAACTTGCAGTCTGTTCCGGTTTAATGCTGTTTGCTGCTCATCAGTATGTAAGGGTTTGAAATGAAGCCTTTGAACCTCAAATATATTTTGAACGGTTTTTAATGATTTAATTTGGCATTTTAAGTGACTACAAACAAGTCAAAACGCGTATCTGAGTTGCAAAGGGTTAATTCATTATGCATGACCTTTCTATCAAGACCACCCAGTGTGAGATTAACTTATTATCCACCGCCATAGGCGGAGGGGATACTGTTTTGGCGTTGTCCATCCGTTCGTCCGTCTTTCCGTCTGTCTTTTCGTCTGTCCATCAGGAGCCATATCTTGGAAGTGCTTTGGCGGATTTCTTTGAAACTTGGTATGTGTATATATATATGGATAAGAGGATGATGCACGCCAAATGGCATTGTACACCATCTGTCGGTAACGGAGTTATGGCCCTTTGTATCTTGAAAAGATGCTTTTTAATATATGCATAGAGCTTTATCTCCATTAACACATGAGCCAGAGCCATGAAACTTGCCATAGTTGTTCTCAGTCATCTGGGGTTGATTCACATTCAACACCCATAATCCTAGGGGCTAAGGTCAAGGTCACACATTGAGGTCAAAGGTCACAAATTAGATGAATTATTCATTATTTCGTCATTCCTTTCCTATGCCATGAAACTTGCCATAGTTGTTCTCAATCATCTGGGGGTGCTTCACATTCAACACCCATAATCCTTAGGGCTAAGGTCAAGGTCACAAATTGAGGTCTAAGGGCGTTGTCCATCCGTCCCGAAAACTTTTGTGTCCAGAAGCATATTGGCTGGGGATATAAATTCAACAAATTTGCTTGTAATTGGTACTTTTATAACAAGAAATGTTTTAAACATGTTCAAAAGTTTGAACCAGTTTTTCTTAAACCGTTATTTTCTCAGCACCCTGTATCTTTCTTAGATTTCTTATTCATAACCTTCTTGTCCAGACCCCCTAGTGCGAGGTCAGGCAGCAGGGTCAAGGACACATCCACACATGACCCCTCAGAGCAGGCCACGCCCCGCACCCCCACCCACAGGCCGCCCACGTCTGGGTCCCAGCGACCCTCAACTGCTGGGTCACAGCGACCTCCCAGCGCCAAGAGACGGTCCTCGCTTGATAGCTCTGTGTCCTCAGTGCGCAAAAAAAAGATTGAGGCCTTCAAGGAGAACCGGTCCGCAAAGGTCATCCAGAGGAACTGGCGTTCTCACCAGAACAAAGAGGTGAGGAAATCTGAGATTTGCATGATTTTAGCTGTGTTCTTGGAAAAATGGGCTTAATGCAATAGCGGAAAGTGTCAATAAAACAGATTAGCCTGTGCAGTCTTGACAGACTAATGAGGGATAACACTGTTGGCTTTTATGGAAGTTTCATTTTAAGACAGTATTATATAAACAAAATACCATTGAAGGTTGAGAGTATGGTCCCTTATTAGCATATGTGGACTGCACAAGCTGATGTGGGAAGACAATTTACGCACTTGCATAAAGCCTAGTGTTCCTAGAACGTGTTGTCACAATTCCAAATTTTATGTAGAGAGTGTTTATTGGGTTAAGTATAATATTTATTTTTGATTCTTAAGTTTTCATATTATTGTTTCTCTTTGAATCATTTAATAGCATAAATAACAAGAAAGGTTTTGTGGAAGTATTCATACTTTTAATAATTGTTCTCAAGACAGCATAGTTTTTAGAATAATTCTTGTACATTAAATGTTATTTAGTTAAGCAACATTTATTAAGCTTGTGACACACATTGTAGTAACAATATATTAATTTGATATTGTTAAATCCATGACAGGCCAGCCAGAAACAAATCACGATAGACCAGGTGTCACCTGACATTTCACCGTCACATAAAATCATAAGCATCCCATCTCACATGCACAATGAAAAAACAGCAAAGAAAAGTCTGAGCCAAACTATCAACATTCCTGGTCAAATGTCACAAATTAAAATACCATTATCTGCTTCTGTCAAAGAGAAGCCAACAACAACTTTATCAAATCAATCGTTTACTGATGCAGATTTTCACACTGAGGCTAGACAAGTTAAAGACAATAAAGCACATCTTGATCACTTAAGTGGTGATAAAAAGCATACAAAATTAGATGCAGAATTTAGTTGGTTCAACAAAGAAATAAAGGACACTAAAAATGATTTCAATAGCGTTAAAGAGGTCACAAAAGGTCAAGATACTAAAAATCAGACAGAACCTGCTCTAAATAAAAGTAACTTGGCAAAACATGATGCAAAACTTGGTACCTTTAACAAAGAAAACAAGCCTGTAGAACTAAAGAATGATAAAAACACAGAAAAAGGTGATACCAAAGGTCAGCAAGCTAAATATCAGGCTACAAGTTCTCAGGATATGAAAGGTGTTAACTTGGAGAAGCCTAATGACTCTGATGATTACAACCATGTAGGTTACATTGCACTACATGTTTGAAGTGGTCAGTTTGTTTGATGGTTGAAAATACTATTTTTGGTCAATGCAAGGTAACAATGTGGCAAATAATTCAATTGGGTGATTTTCTAAGGTGATTGGGGAAAAACAGCTGAAAAGCCTTATTTTATGTTTTTTGTTTAAAAGAAATTCCAGAATACTTGTTTATTGGAATTTGGAATCGGACATCAAATTTAGAATGGACATCATATTTGCAATTTTCTCATGCAAAACTGGGCATGTTATGTTCTTTATTAATTTTTGTAAAATTGTCTCTATACTTTTATATAGTTAGGACTTTTCCATGACTTCGTGCATGCATGGGCACAGTTCCATTTTTCATGGATTTAAAAAAAATGCATGCAAAAATACAGATTTATTGTTAAAAAAAAATGATGAGTTATTTATGCAGGTGTGTATTTTACTGATAATTTGTCAAAACTTATAAAAACACTTAAAATTGCATTTAATGCAATCTAATATTGATGTTTGATTCCAACTTCACGTAACAGTGGGACAGATTTCAATGCATACTTTTACACAAAACACTGTGTGTAGGCTGTGTCCATTTGCAGTTTTGGGCTCGATTGTCACTGATGCTTTCACAAAATGTCCATGTAGATTCTTTGCACATTGCACATATATCAGGGTCAACAAATATCTCTCTGTTCAATCTTGATATCATTGTGATTATTATGGTGCTAAGTATGTGAAATATTTTCTTTGTGTTTTAATAAAAAGCTCCGAGTTACCAATTATTTTATACTTTGAATATTCCAGGGCTCGCTGGTAGTTATTAATTGTCAATGCACCTTTCAATGACAGACTCATAAAATTAATAAATAAAATTTATATGAGCTGCGCTATCTTGAAAATTGAATTTAATGCATGTGGGTAAATTGTTATCCCAGATTACCCTGTGCAGACCAAACAGGCTAATTAGGGTTGACACTTTCCATTTTTATGGAATTTTTCGTTAACCCTATCAGTGCGGGAACCGAATTTTGAAGGCCTTTGCAAACAGTTTGGATCCAGATGAGACGCCACAGAACATGGCGTCTCATCAGGATCCAAACTGTTTGCTATTCTGATAATATTCTTTGAAAAAATTGACGAAAATGCTCATTTTAGAAATTCAGCAGACGACATTTTAGCAGACAACAAATTTCCCAGCATGCAAAGGGTTAAAAGGAGTTCTCTTCTTAAGGGAAAAAATATTCTATGCAGAAAGGGTCGTCCAAGATTAGTGTGTGCAGACTGAACAGGCAAATGATGGAACACTCCTCACAAGCATTGAGCCCTGTTTGTCATAGTACGGCTCATATGAATTGTTTCTAGTATTAGTAAACTAGAAGTAGCTTCTAATTCCAGGCATATTTGTCATTGTATTGAACACACTGTTGTATTGCATTGTAAAATTTTCAAGAAAATGCACTCATTATATTATATTTTCAGCGTAATATAAATAGATGTTTAACCCTTACCCACTAAGAAGCAAATAAAAAAGGCATTATGCTTAAAACCAGACCAGATTCTAAGAAACTCTTGGATTTTATACTGTTTGCTTCTCATAAGTATTTAAAGGTTGAAAATGAAGCCTTTTAAACTAGCATCAAGTAAGAAAGGTCTTAAAGTAAATTACAGTATGTAAGGGATTACAAACACATTGAAATGCATATCTGAGTTCTAAAGGGTTACTTAGTAACACTGTAACTCCAAGAGATAACTAGAAATGGCGCGGCAGAGGCCGACGCGTATCCCCACACCGAATGTTTGACCTAGGTGTGCCCCAGGGTTGGTAATGGGGCCATGCATAGCTGAGATTGACCGTATTGTCATAAGAGAAGTTCATCATCAATTAGAAGTGAATTGGTGTAGAAATGAAGAAGTTATAGTAAAAGGCAATTTGGGGTGGGTGTGACATATGTGGGCAGGGCGCCCCAGGGTTGGTAATTGTGCCATGCATAGTTGAGATTGACCGTATTGTCATAAGAGAAGTTCAGTATCAATTTGAAGTGAATCGGTGTAGAAATGAAGAAATTATAGTAAAAGGCAATTTTGGGCGGGTGTGGTCTATGTGGGCGAGGCCCCAGGGTTGGTAATGGGGCCATGCATAGTTGAGATTGACCGTATTGTCATAAGAGAGGTTCAGTATCAATTTGAAGTGAATCGGTGTAGAAATGAAGAAATTATAGTAAAAGGCAATTTTGGGTGGGTGTGGTCTATGTGGGCGGGGCGCCCCAGGGTTGGCAATGGGGCCATGCATAGTTGAGATTGACTGTATTGTCATAAGAGAAGTTCAATATCAATTTGAAGTGAATCGGTGTAGAAATGAAGAAATTATAGTAAAGGCAATTTTGGGTGGGTGTGGTCTATGTGGGCGGGGCCCCAGGGTTGGTTATGGGGCCATGCATAGTTGAGATTGACCCTAATGTCATAAGAGAAGTTCAGTATCAATTTGAAGTGAATCCGTGTAGAAATGAAAAAATTATAGTAAATGGAATTTTTTGGTGGGTGTGGCCTATGTGGGCGGGCGCCCCAGGGTTGGGATTGGGGCCATGCATAGTTGAGATTGACCCTAATGTCATAACAAAAGTTCAGTATCAATTTGAAGTGAATCCGTGTAGAAATGAAAAAATTATAGTAAATGGAAATTTTTGGTGGGTGTGGCCTATGTGGGCGGGGCGCCCCAGGGTTGGGAATGGGGCTATGCATGGTTGAGATTGACCGTATTGTCATAAGAGAGGTCCAGTATCAATTTGAAGTGAATCGGTGTAGAAATAAAGAAGTAAATGTAAAATAACCTAAAAAAATGAGTGATAATTTCTGACGCGGCCCCACCCCAACCGCTATAACTTCTGACCCAGGGGTCAGATCAAAATTCCAAATAGTGCAGGGTCGCACATATGCTCATAGCTACCATGTGTGTAAGTTTCAAGGTTCTAGTGCTTTTAGTGTAGGAGGAGATAGTGGCCAGGACGGACGGACAGACAGACGGACGGACGGACGGACGGACGGCGGAGATAACCACAATATCCCCACCTTTTTTTCAAAAAGCGTGGGGATAACAAAATCACTACGCAGTATTGTACAACTTCATAGAATGTTGATTTAAGTTGTACAAATGTAAGTTTAAATAATAGTAAGAATACATTTTATTGCAACCATCTTTCTAGCAAAAGGCCCAAAATGAGAGAGTTAATAAATTCCGTGAAAATCATGCTGCCAAAATTATTCAACGTGGGTGGACAAAACACCGTCACGATAAGATTGAGCATGAACGTGAGGAGGTAGGTAGTGGAGGTCATGCATGGATCTCTAAACTGTGTGTGTGCTGTAACCTGGACATAAACTAACCTGGAAATGTTTGGTTGCGCAAGCTATGGCTTGAAATGTTTGGTTGCGCATGCTATATGGCTTGAAATGTTTTGTTGGGCATGCTAGTGTTTATGCATCGGTATTGTTGATCTGCTTAAATGTGTGACTCGTTCTGGGAAAATGGGGCTTTCTGTATGTACAGACTGCACAAGCTGATATGGGATGATACTTGATGCAGATTCATAACGCTTTCTGTATGTACAGACTGCACAAGCTGATATGGGATGATACTTGATGCAGATTCATAACGCTTTCTGTATGTACAGACTGCACAAGCTGATATGGGATGATACTTGATGCAGATTCATAACGCTTTCTGTATGTACAGACTGCACAAGCTGATATGGGATGATACTTGATGCAGATTCATGGGGCTTTCTGTATGTACAGACTGCACAAGCTGATATGGGATGATACTTGATGCAGATTCATGGGGCTTTCTTTATGTACAGACTGCACAAGCTGATAAGGGATGATACTTGATGCAGATTCATGGGGCTTTCTGTATGTACAGACTGCACAAGCTGATATGGGATGATACTTGATGCAGATTCATAACGCCGCTTTTTCCCAGAGCAAGGCTCAGGCATTTTTAATTGTGTCTTGTTCTGATAAAACTGGTCATAATGCATGTGCGTAAAGTGCCGTCCCAGATTAGCCTGTGCAGTCCGCACAGGCTTATCAGGGACGACACTTTCCGCTTAAACTTGATTTTCGGTAAGAAGGGACTTCCTTGAAACTAAAAATACCATTAAAGCGGAAAGTGTCGTCCCTGATTAGCCTTTGCGGACTGCACAGGCTAATCTGGGACGACACTTTACGCACATGAATTAAGCCCAGTTTTCTCAGAACAAGACACAATTAGTCGTCTATCGATTCTTTAAAATTGCCAACAATGTTTTGCTATTCAATTATTATTTTATATGTAGTATAAAAATGAAATGAAGCTATTTTCTTTAAGTGTAAACATTATTACTGACATATGACTGATGTTTTTCACAACAATTAAGGTTGAGTTTTGATTGTATTAAACATGAATGGAATGAAGTACAAGCTTTTTATAGCTTGTTTTGCTAGAAATCAGGTTTCAACTTGTTATAGCTTGTTTTGCTAGGAATTATTTCAAACTTGTTATAGCTTGTTTTGCTGGGCATTAGGTTCCAACTTGTTATAACTTGCTTTGCTTGGAATTAGGTTCCAACTTGTTATAGCTTGTTTTGCAAGGAATTAGTTTCCACTTTGTTATAGCTTGGTTTGCTAGGAATTATGCTATAACTTGTTATAGCTTGTTTTGCTAGGAATGAGGTTCCAACTTGTTATCGCTTGTTTTGCTTGGAATGTTGTTTCAACTTGTAATAGCTTTTTTTGCTTGGAATGGGGTCCCAACTTGTTATAGCTTGTTTTGCTAGAAGTGGGGTCCCAACTTGCTATAGCTTGTTTTGCTAGGAATGTCGTTCCAACTTGTTATTGCTTGTTTTGCTGGGAATGGGGTCTCAACTTGTTATAGCTTGTTTTGCTTGGAATAGGGTCCCAACTTGTTATAGCTTGTTTTGTTAGGAATGGGGTCCCAAATTGTTATAGCTTGTTTTACTGGGAATGTGGTTCCAACTTGTTATAGCTTGTTTTGCTGGGAATGGAGTCCCAACTTGTTATAGCTTGTTTTGCTAGGAGTGGGGTCCCAACTTGTTATAGCTTGTTTTACTAGGAACAGGGTCCCAACTTGTTATCCTCCGCCATAGGCGTAGGGATATTGTTTTGGCGTTGTCCGTCAGTCCTTCCGTCCGTCCGTCCGGCACTTTTGTGTCCGGAGCCATATCTTGGAAGTGCTTTGGCAGATTTCATTGAAACTTGGTATGAGTATATATATGGATAAGAGGATGATATACGCCAAATGGCATTGTACACCATCAAATAATAATGGAGTTATGGCCCTTTGTATTTTGATAAAATGCTTTTTTTGTGTGTCCAGAGCCATATCTTGTGTCCAGAAGTATAATGGTGGGGGATATCAATTCAACAATTTGCTTGTTATAGCTGGTTTTGCTGGGGTTCTAACTTTTTAAGCTTGTTTTTGCTAGAAATCAGGGACCAAATTGTTATAGCTTGTTTTGCTAGGAATAGGGATCCAACCTGTTGTAGCTTGTTTTGCTAGGAATGATGTTACAACTTGTTAAAGCTTGTTTTGCAAGGAATTATGATCTATCTTGTTATAGCTTTTTTGCTTGGAATTATATTATAACCTGTTATAGCTTCTTTTGTTGGGAATATTGTTCCAACTTGTTATAGCCTGTTGTGCTAGGAAGTATGTTATAAATTGTTATAGCTTGTTTTGCTAGGAATGTGGTTCTAGCGTGTTATAGCTTGTTTTGCTAGGAATGTGGTTCCAACTTGTTATAGCTTGTTTTGGTAGGAATGTGGTTCCAACTTGTTATAGCTTTTTTTGCTAAGAATGAGGTCACAACTTAATATAGCTTTTATTTCTGCGGGACTTAATGCATATGCTGAAAAGCACATGCCGATCAGGGACAAAACTGTCTGCTTTTACTGATTTGTGTGTGTCAAAGAAGTCTCTTTTAAACGAAAAATTTAGTCTAGGCAGAAAGTGTTTTTCCTGATAATCCGGTGTTGATTGCATAAGCTGATCAGGGACGACACTTTAGGCACATGCATTAAGCCTCATTTTCCAAGTGTGAGGCCCACAGACATTCAACTCAAACAAGTGAAAATATTAATCATATTTTAAACCAGATGAATCCATTCTTGTTTTCAGAGTTCCAGTTTGCACTAACACATGATTCCCTTGAGAGTTAATTAAGCACCTTTTTACCAGAATTGTTAGCACTATATAAAGCAAAATATATGAGCCTCATCATGTGAAAATAGGTCTTATGCCATTATACGGCAAACATAACCCCCCGACCAGCCTGCGCATTTGTGCATTTTGATCAAGGAGTTACTTGGTCCGATTAAAGTTGTGCACGGTTTCATGATGTCATAAGCGGACAGGTGCACAGACTGGTCTGTAGCTATGTTTGCAGCATATATGGCATAATACCCATTTTTGCATGACCCAGCTCACATAAAACAATGCCTTGTACAACTACCCAATATACCAAAACAATTTAACATATGTCATATTCTAACTCCCTGCATTGTGCTTGTTTCTACAGAATCTTATTGTGCTTAGCTTATACAAAATGTTACATGCTAGATTTTGCATTAATATTGATATAAAATAAGTTGCTATTTCAAAGCTCCATATAATACTGTGAAATAATTGTGTTGTCTTCTATTATGATTTAACCTAGTATGTAATTTAATATTTTGTGAAGGAGCATAATAAAACAAGTTCACCACAGTTTAGTTTAGCAATAAAACTTCTTTTTGAATATTTTACAAAGAGATTCTACATTAAAGAAATATACCCACTGTGTGAACAATGTTTCACTTAATGAAAAACGTTTGTTTAGAAATTATTTACACTTAATATCACTTTGTAAACAAATTCCATGTTATGACATTTCAACCATCTCAATATCTCATAGTATAAAACTGTAATATTGTGTTAAGAAATGAAATATTCTTGATGCAAAAGTATACAAAGACTTTGTATTTTATGTTGCAGATTTTAGTAAGATTGTTTAGAAGCAAATATCCCATGTATGACATGTTTTCAAAAATTTACCAGGCAGCAGATTTGATTCGGTCATCGTTGCTTGGTCATCGCAACCGACAACAACAGATGTCCCGTCGCCATGACGATGATGATGACGACTACGAGACGGACAATGAGGATTACAACAACTGTGTGGCGCTGATACAGTCAGCCATGAAGGGGCACAACACACGCAAGAATAATATGCGAGATTATGCGTATGTAAACCTGAAATATAATAGATAATATGCTAGTCTTCCTTGCCAAATACCATTAAGCCTCGTTCTGTGAAAACAGGGCTAAACGCCAGTTCGTAAAGTGTTGTCCTTGATTAATTAGCCTGTGCACTGGCTAATCAGGGACAAAACTTTCTGCTTCTATTTTGCGTTTAAAGTAAGTCTCTACTCCACAAAAATCAAGTTGAGGCAGAAAGTGACACATCATTCATGAGTATTTATATGGTCTAACGGAGCAGGAGGTGTAAAGCATGGTACTTGTCTAATCGTACGTACATACTTCACCAGCTTGTGTTTTCAACTGCTCTTTAACTTATTGGTGGATCTCACTCAAACTTTTACAGTTGAAGGACTAAATGTGTAGATGATCATATAGACAGGAATTGGTATGTGACTAGTTTTAAGACAATAATGGCTTTATAGAATACATAGTCCCAAATTGTTTGTTTTCAACTCCTCTTTAGTGTCAGTCTGGAAATTGCTCTAAGTTTTACATTTTAATGAGGTTAATGTAATGTTAATTTATAAAAAAGGAATTTTGACATCAGCAAGTTTTGGCAGAATTACGGCCCCTTATCTTTTTGTCCACTGTAATATAAAGTTTTCGAACATGTGTGTTATAGTGGTGACAGTGTCTGTGACTGACTTCTTGCAATTTCTGACACCATGGTGTTTGTATATATACAATCTTCCGTGTTTTTAGCTCACCTGAGCACAACGTGCTCATGGTGAGCTTATGTGATCGCCTTTTGTCCGTCGTGGGTCATCAACATTTTGCCTTGTGAACACTCTAGAGGCCACATTTATTGTCCGATCTTCATGAAACTTGGTCAAACATTTGTCCCATCGATACCTCGACTGAGTTCGAAACTGGGTCATGCTGGGTCACAAACTAGGTCACTAGGTTAAAAAAAAGAAAAACCTTGTGAACACTGTAGAAGTCACATTTGATGCCCAATCTTCATGTAACTTTGTCAAAATGTTTGTCTAAATTATATGTTGGTTGAGTTCAAAAATGGTTCCGGTCCGTTGAAAAACATGTCCGCCAGGGGGCGGGGCAGTATTCCTTAAATGGCTATATAGAAACCTTGTGAACACTCTAGAAGTCACAATTTTGCCCAATCATCATGAAACTTAGTCAAAACATTGGTTTCATTGATATCTTGGACGAGTTCGAAAATGGTCCAGATCGGTGAATGGCCGCCTGGGGGGCGGGGCAGTTTTCTCTATATGTATATAGTGAAAACATAGGAACACTCTAGAAGTCACAATTCTGGTCCAATCTTCATGAAATTTGGTCAGAACATGTGTTTTCTGGATATGACGGTTGAGTTTGAAAATGGTTCGGATCGGTAAAAAAACATGGCCGCCAGGGGGTGGGGCAGTTTTCTCTATATGTATATACATGTAGTGAAAACATGTGAACAGTCTAGTTTTGATAAGCCATAATGTTAAAGAAAGATAACCTGTACATACTTTCTAATAGTTAACTAATAGTTAACTCCCTTGTATAAACCTGGGACTTCTTGCATAAAATGTGGTGTACATAAAGACAGTTGTTTGCATGCAATTTAATAAACCTATGTCATAAAATAACTGTTCATGTACTAATGCACTGTAGAGCCTAATCTTTGATCTTTTCTGATAAGCCAAGTTAACCTACTGTGTTTTGGTGTATTTAGCAGACTACTGTGCTATGAAACTGTTTCCATGGCAACCTTGTTATTTGGCATTTTGTAAATTAGAAAGACTCTTTTGATTGAAATAACTTTTGTAAATTCTTCTTATTTTTATACGCCCGTATAAAATACGGGACGTATTATGTGAAACCCCTTGGCGGCGGGCGGGCGGGCGGCGGGCGGCGGGCGGGCGGCGGGCGGAAGGCATCACTTTGTCCGGACTCTAATTCAAATTGTATTCATCCGATCTTCACCAAACTTGGTCAGCAGTTGCATCTAGTTGATATCTAGGCCAAGTTCGAATATGGGTCATGCCGGGTCAAAAACTAGGTCATAGGGTCAATAAGTGCATTTTCAAAGGGGCCACTTTGTCCGGACTCTATTTCAAATTGTATTCATCCGATCTTCACCAAACTTGGTCAGCAGTTGCATCTAGTTGATATCTAGGCCAAGTTCGAATATGGGTCATGCCGGGTCAAAAACTAGGTCATAGGGTCAATAAGTGCATTTTCAAAGGGGCCACTTTGTCCGGACTCTATTTCAAATTGTATTCATCCGATCTTCACCAAACTTGGTCAGCAGTTGCATCTAGTTGATATATAGGCCAAGTTCGAATATGGGTCATGCCGGGTCAAAAACTAGGTCATAGGGTCAATTAGTGCATTTTCAACGGCGCCACTTTGTCCGGACTCTAATTCAAATTGTATTCATCCGATCTTCACCAAATTTGGTCAGAAGTTGTGTCTAGATGATATGTAGGTCAAGTTCAAATATGGGTCATGCCGGGTCAAAAACTAGGTCACGAGGTTACTTAGTGCATTTCAAGCATTTAGCATGGTGTCCGCTCTCTAATTGAAGTAGTTTTCATCTGATCTTCTCCTAATTTGGTCAGAAGTTGTGTCTAGATGATATGTAGGTCAAGTTCGAACATGGGTCATGCCGGGTCAAAAACGAGGTCACATAGTGCATTTCAAGCATTAAGCATGTTGTCCGCTCTTTAATTGAAGTAGTTTTCATCTGATCTTCACCAAATTTAGTCAGATGTTACATCTAAGTGATATCTAGGTCAAGTTCAAATATGGGTCATGCCGGGTCAATAACTAGGTCTTGAGGACACTTTCAAGCATTGAGCATGGTGTCCAAAACCTTCGAACGGGCGTATCTTGTGACAGTTTGGCACTCTTGTTTACATTTGAGTCACTGGAGTTTTTCACTCTCCATAAATTGTGTTCTTTAGATTAAGTTAGACTTATTTTATAAACTAAATTTTTGAAGCACTTCTAGACTAACAGTAACTAATATTTATATCAGTTTTTTTGACAGATTGTGAATTTCTTTTTACATTCATTAAGGTATTTGCTGTATTTGTTCATTTTTAAGGATGCATAGATTCTTTAGACTAAAGTTAGTTATTTTTATTAAAGCTACTTTGGTTTTCACTTATAGATTAATTCTTTGAGTGTATTCAGGCGTATCAGACTGGACGCCTTTCGTTAATTGAATAACAACCAGCAAGTGAGTTAGAAATAAGCGTTCTTTAATTAGACTCGATAAATATTTCCATATTACAGAAGTGCTCACAAAGTTACATAACTCGTAACCATCCCGTGACCGGTTCACTTGCGTAAGCGAACGAGACCGCCCTACCACAGTTGTTTATAGTAAAACATGGCCCATAAAAACAACACGGAAGAATGAGAAAATAGGAAGAAGTAACATTTGCTGGATATTGAAATGCTGACAATGGCAATACATATAAGGCTGTTATTCAAGTCAGATTTTGAAATCTCTGCTAATAGTTATATTTTAAATGATTATTTTTGTTTGAAACAAAAAAAATTAACAAAATATAAATTGATTTAATATTAAATTGCTTTAAAATGTACTAAAACTAAAGGTTACTGAACATTACTTGTTCTTTTACAAGCTTTATTACTTAATACACATTTTCAGGTAAAAAAACAACAACACAAAATCACAATTTAAAAACTTCTATCATAATTTAGGATCAATGAAATATAAGAAAAATATAGGTTTTATAAATTATGTCTGATAATAAATGAAATGCATCCTTTTGAAATAGACCACCCATGTCAGTCTCAGACTTTCAACACAATCGGCGCTCTTGTTCATTCAGTCAACTGCTGGGCATTTTTCCTTATATGGCTATAGTAAAACCTTGTTAACACTCTAAAGGCCACATTTATTTTCCGATCTTCATGAAACTTGGTCAGAAGATTTGTCCCAATAATATCTTGTTATCTCAGGTGAGCGACTTTGGGCCTTTCAGGCCGTCTTGTTTATTGAAGTTGTAAATGTTTTACAAAGATTACTTTACTTAATATGATTCGCCCTCTTGCAAGACGGGGTTTAATGCATGTGCATAAAATATTGTCTCAGATTAGCCTATGCAGTCCGCAGGGATGACACTTTCCACTGAACCTGGATTTTCTCTCAAATGAGACTTTCTTTAAACTAAAAATGCCTTTAAAGATGGAAGTGTTTTTCCTTGCTTTAACCCTCATGCGTTTAACCCAGTTTTCCGAGAATATGGCTAAATCGTTGAGTTCCAAAGTAGACAATCCACATTTAACATGTACCGGTATAACAGCACTTGTTCATGAAATTACATGTAGTTGTTCAATATTACCGATAGATGTTGTCTTCAACTTATAAAAACGGTAAATTTCCTGTCCAGTTTTTCCTCGACGGGTGAGGAAGATGACGAAGACGAGGTTATGTCCTCTGCAAGTCGCCTACGAGCCTCGTCACGGTCCAGTCGACCCCAGTCCCCTGCGGCCCACAGGCAGCGACCTCAAAGCCCCGCACCTCAGGGGCAGCGACCCCAGTCTGGTTTGTGAACCCTTTCCTGCTCCGAAGCAAAGTTAAAATGGCAATGTGCAACAAGCATAAAACCTGGCCCCGTGTTCTCAAAACATTTTTTGCAATCGAAAATCGATTTTGCTTGTCATTGAAAATGGATTTTCATTGTAGTTGATAGGCAAAAATGAAAATCAATGTCAGTTAAAATCGATTTTCGATTGCAAGATCATTTTGTGAACACGGGGCAAGAACAGGATGCAAGTTACTCGCAGTCTGCTGCTTGTCAGTGTCTTAGGGTTGGAATGAAAGCCTTGTATCTAGTAAGAAAGGTCTTTAATTTAATTTGATTTTCCGAGGGACTGCAATCAGGTTAAAATGCCCTTCTAAGCAGAAAGGGTTAACAAAGTAACATTTACCATGTATTACCTTTGCCTTTACTATTGTGCAATTAGGGTATTTCAAACTTGACATAAGCAAAACTTACTTTACTTTTCGCTGAATTAGTCAAAAGCTACAAATCAGCAACTTTGGTTGAAAAAATGCCATTATGCTACAGATTTTCTTTATTAATCCCAACAATATATTAAAAATCATATAAGGACTTTAGATTTAACCATTTCCCACTTAGAAGCAAAGTGAAAATGGCTATGTGCAAACAGTATAAACCAGAACAGCCTGCGAGTAACTCACAGTCTGCTCAGGTTTTATGCTGTTTGCTGCTCATCAGTATCTAAGGTTTGGAGATGAAGCTTTAAAACTTGATTACAGTAAGAAAGGTCTTAAATATAACTTTCTAGGGGACAACAAATGCGTGAAAATACGTATCTTAGTGGTAAAGGGGTATTGGTGTTAAGTACGTATCTTAGTGGTAAAGGGGTATTGGTGTTAAGTGGGCCAAGGAGTAATTTGTGCTGTGGGTGCACTGCTATGTATTTTATCCCACTTTTACAGCAAATTTGGTTGATTAAAGCCCTGTTGATTAAATATCATCTATAATCAACGGCAGGAAATGACGTTAATATTTCGACGAAATGACGTCATAAATCCAGCGAAATTATCCAGTCAAAATAATTTTGTTTAAACAAAAAGGTTTACAAAATAAAAAGTGGGGTAAATAGATGATAGGTTAGTGTTGATTATAGATCAGGTTTATCATGCTCGGCACGAAAACGAAAAAGCACTCGCCAAGTCTCGTGCTTTTTGTTTTCTAAGCCTCGCATTATAAACCTGATCTATAATCAACACTAACCTATTATTCTCTATGTAAGTGATTCAAGACTTTAAAGACAAACATCTAAGTTATGAATCCTACTTTTTTCAAATGAGACATCTAGCACTATTATTTTTTTAATTGCAGATTTAATCTATTATCAGCTGTGAACAGAAGTTCTCTTTAATGTTTAAAGTAATGTTAAGCAATATAATTCTATAATGGTTTGAATGTATCTTTACAGGTCGCTCAAGAACGTCTTTATCAGGATCTGTCAAGGTAAGCACACTGTTTGTCTAGACTGCTAGACGAGTAGTGTTTTCTAACATATTAGTTATTGGGATAGGACTTCTTATCTTATATAAATTGGTACAGAATAATGATAAAATGGTAAAAAGTTCTGATCATTCCTCCACCAGCAGTTGAGTGGGTGGGATTGTATAGATAACACTTTGTCAGTCTTTCCAAAATATATTTAGATTTTTAACTTCCTAATGCATTAAAAGAATTTCAAAACAAATTGTTCAAATTGCAATTTAAATAAGACATGGTGTCACACTAAAAAACATGTCACTCCCTTTGAGATCAAGGTGATAGATAAGGATGATGAAAGAGTTATAAAAATAACTTGGAATAAGTATCAATGTAAAAGACATGGCTAGCCTCAAGGTTAAGTTAAATTGTTAAGTAAATAGTCTAGAAACAGCAGTTTATTGTTAAAATATTACTTCAAGGTCGAGGTCAAACTAAGACTTTAAAATAAAAAAACAAGACTGTATCTTTTCAAAATTTTCAGTAAGTGTGAACTCAACATAAAAAAATATATTTAACAAAATTGGACATTTGATAATATGCATAACATGGATTGCTGATAACAAGGACCCAATGCATACATGTATGTTAAAGGTTAAATATGTTGTTGTTGTTTTTTTAAAGTTAAAGTGTGCACAATTTTATTTTCTCCTTAGAATAATACATAGTACATTGAAGCATTTCATATAGTAATATCAAGTTCAATAATTAGCATTTCATATACAGAGTATTTCAATTTCAGCTACTCGATAGGTACATAAATATAATTGTCAACATACATTCTGATTCATATACAATTCTAGTAAGTAATGGTGTTACAGTAGATTTTGATCAATATTCAAACAAGGAAACAATCTCCTAATTCTTCATCTGCTGTTATTGTTTTGTTATTTTATATTTCAAACATGTGTTTCATGCTATGTTCAAGTCCATACTTTTAGGGTTCATGTTTCTCCTCTGACAATGAAAGATAGTGATTAGATTAGATATACTTCATTAAATTAAACTCCATTCGTACTTTGTTTAAATCAATTATTGTTGTTTACGTAATTCCAAGGACTAGACATGTAATATGAATAGGTAAGATTGGTCTTCTTCTAAGAAGAATCTCGCCAACAAATTTAACTATGTCTTGGGTATAGGGACAGTACTCTTACAAGTGCATATTTTCTACTTCATTATTACAGAATGTACTTAGCTGATTAGTGTCAACAACTTTCAATTGAACATAAGAGACTTTGTTCCCAATATTCTGTGGACTATTCTGCACTGGAGCCATCCGATAAATATTTCATTAGTTAGATTGAACGTGAGTGCATATGCACTTTTCCAATCAATATTAAAGAGTTCCATTTTGTATGACAAGCTGGAATGTCATTGTTGCGGATTGATATTTTTTTATATGCTTCTCTTCTTTAGGGCTGGTTACTATTTCCTAAAAGGAAGTCGGTAATATAGGTCCTTGATTTTCAAATTTGGCATGATTTCAACATTTTCAATATATTTATTTATGATGTTAATTAGTCCTTGGTACAATAGCAAATTTCAGTTTGTTCGAACATGTGTATCCAAAGATTCTTTGGAAATAAAACAATTTCTTTTTTATCACAGTATCTCTCACAAAATAAATGCCTCTTTCACATAGACTTTTAATACATCTATAAATATTGATGTTAAAATTATGATCATAATTAGAGGCATATCCAGAATATCATCACAATTTATAATTGGCAGTTTTTCAATATACAAATATAGTTTTTCCCAGACATCGAGTAAAATTTTTGTTTCATATATATAAACATATTTTCTAGGCATACATTTACCAGTATTAAATATATGTTTTTAAATCTATTAAGATTATACCATTGAATAATCATTAATTCCTTCACCTGACAATAATCTATTAAGCGATGATATTTTCATTATTTTTTTTAAACAATTGTATATCTTTTATATTTAATCAACCTAAATGTATTATATATATCATTAATTTCTTGTTTTTCTTTATCCTGCTCATATTAAAAGTCATAAAATTATTGATATATTGTTTTCATGGTGTCTATTCTTGGAAGTAGTAGTTTTACAAAAAAGGGAGTAAGTAAAGGTAGAAGCAATTATTTGGTTATCTTTCCTAGTGGAGTTATATTTCAACAATTCCAATTACTTTTTCAATGCTTTACATTTTCAACATTATATCAAACACCATCTCAAGAACTTTATAAGTACGCATGTAAGTTTGCATCTTGTTTCTATTGTTTTAGTTCTATATTTTATGGAGCCTATCGAAACTATCCAAATTAAATTAGCTTTTTTTCATAGTTTATGTGTGTCAAGTGTACTTTGAAAATTGATAAAGCATTTCTTATGTACAATTAAGAGATTATATTGATCCGTCAAATAGTAGTGATGTATCATTGGCAAATTCCAACATTCTATATTCTATGTCTTTTATAAATATACCTTTCCTTTCTTTCCCCTAAGAAAAAAATCTGCATATATAATAACATTTTAAGTGCTAATTGGGTCACCTAGATGAGAGATCTAATGGGACTTGTTCACTCTATCCATTGACTGCATTGAATAAATTGGCACCATTTTTAAGCTATGTCATGACCTATAAAGAATCAAATGGCTGCCTATAAGGTCAAGGTCAAACTTTTAGGTCAAGGGTCAAAATACAGCACTTTTGTTGAAAGTGATATCACTTGACCATGCATTTTGAACTGACCATTTTAAAGCTCAAGTGTTCTTTTGCTATGTTTTATTGTTTCATGCATTAAGTCTAGGTCCCAGGTCTGCACTTATGTATGAGACTTGGGTCTCTCTGCATTTTAAGGACTTTGTTTAGTGCTATTTGTTATGTTTTTCAGAGCGCAGGTTCTTCCAGTGGTCGTCAGCAATATTCTTCATCTCACGTTGGCCATGATGATGATGACGACGATTTTTGAAGCAAATTGATGGCTTGGGGGAGGGGCACTGCAGCGCCATTAAGATGAGCTTATTTTAAAAATCAATGTTTAGTAAATGTATATTGTGTAGGTTGAGCACAATTCCCAGAATAAGCCATGTACTTGTTTTCAGATTAAAAAAGCAACATTTGGATACAAATTTCCTTATATAGAAATGTATTCTAAAATATTTTTTATGCGTAGAAAGTAGAAATCATATCTCATATTAAGGAAATTTCCAATATACGAATTACATGAGCATGGTTCTTATGATTTATGCGGCTAGCATAGTTTCAGATCAGCCTGCGCAATCATGCTTTTTGGTCAGGACCTACTGATTCTGCTTTGTGGTCTCAGTAGCTGACAACATAGCGCAGTCTGGTCTGGAGTTACACAGCCTGCATATGGCATAAGATCCATTTTTGCATGATGCTGCTGAAATGTTTTAAGGCATAATAACCACCAGATTGGTTACCAGTAGACTTTTGAATTTAAGGTGCATTTATACTGATTTTCAACCAGTTAATTTATCAAATACTCATAAAGAAAATGAAATTTATGGAAATATCACAACAAAACCATTGTTTTGCATATACTTAAAATGAAAATTATACACATTCAAAAACAATGCATTTGTTACTCACCATATTTATATTTATAGAAGTTTGACACCAATGCAATGAGGATTTGTCTGTGTCAAAACATGTGTTAAAGTGCATCAGAGTCTGTTACACCTTTCTAGTTCTCATGAACAATTAGAAAGCAATTTATTTTTAGACAACATGTTATATTGCCTTGATTAACTTTATTTTTCTGTCGTTTATAATTTGTTTGAAGACAAAGTTAACTCTTCTTCAGCATGACATGATTATGTATTTGTTTGCTCCCTCTTGTAGCAGCTGCAGCTGTGATATATTTTTTGTGCAATTCTTCATGCATATTTAAACACACCCTTGAGGTTAAGGTTGTTTCAGATATAATTAAATACTATTTTCTTTGTTTGTTTACTTTGTAAATTCATGTGCCTGCTAGTTTTGTTCAAATCTTGTTTTATAAAGACTCGCGTACTGTGAAAATGGGACCCGCGTAATGTGAAAATGGGACCCACGTAAAGTGAAAATGGGACCCACGTAAAGTGAAAATGGGACCCATGTAATGTGAAAATTGGACCCATGTTAAGTGAAAATGGGACCCACGTAATGTGAAAATGGGACCTGGTAATGTGAATATGGGTCTTAAGCAGTATGCGTCCAGCGTTGCACCAGTCCAGCCTGGGTATCCACACCGTGTGGTCAGAAGTTAACCTGTCTGCTTATGAGACCACTAAGCCTTCATGACTTTATAGCAGACTGTGTAGCTACTGACCAGACTGGGCTGGAGCTACGCTGGCAACATATGGTTTATGGATCATGTAATGAATGAAAGGAAAATGTCCTTTCATTTCAATTAGTTTTAGTTATTGACGAGATGATATTGCTAAAATAGTTTGCTCAGATTTTTTTCATATTTTTATCTTTGTATGATAGATAGATTATTTTCATAATTGTTTGACATGTTGTCACCTGTTATTGTTGGAGTAAATTGTTGTACATTTTTTCCTACATGAATGCTCACTTGTCACTGAAAGCTGCAACTTAATCTTGTCTGTTGATCTAAAGGTTAGCTTTAAAACCATGGTCATTCTTAGATAAACATTATTGTCTTTATTTAAAAAATATATAATGCCTTTTATATTAGAGCAATTATCCAACTTAAATCCAGCACTAACATTTTTCAACAAATTTACATTATTAGCGAGGCTGTTTTCGGAGAAAACCCGAGCTATTGTCATAACCAGCTCGTCCAACGTCCGCCATTTGTGTCATCCTAAAGCCTTAACATTGGCTCTAAAATCAAAGTGCTTCCACCTACAACTTTGAAACTTCATATGTAGATGCACCTTGATGAGTTCTACACGCCACACCCATTTTTTGGTCACTAGGTCAAAGGTCAAGGTCACTGTGACCTCTAATATCAAACTTTAAAATAGGTTCTAGAATCAAAGTGCTTCTTCTTTGAAACTTCATATGTAGTTGCACCTTGATGAGTTCTACATGCCACACCCATTTTTGAGTCACTAGGTCAAAGGTCAAGGTCACTGTGACCTCTAATATAAAACTTTAACAAAAACCTTAACATTGCCTCTAAAATCAAAGTGCTTCCACCTACAACTTTGAAACTTCATATGTAGATGCACCTTGATGAGTTCTTCACGCCACACCCATTTTGGGTCACTAGGTCAAAGATCAAGGTCACTGTGACCTCTAAAAAAAAAAAAAAAAAGCTTTCAAGCTTTCGCAGGCGAGCGTGGCACCTGTTATGCGTTGCTCTTGTTTTTAGTATTGCTTTAAAATCAAGTCTCACACTTTAAATTCAACGAAATGCATTTGTTGATAATTGTAAAGTTCACAATGAACATATTCGGTGGAATTGCACATTTTTCATTCTTTGAACAGTTTCAAATAAAGTCTCATAAGTTTGTCTCATAATGTAAGTGTTAAATTGATTTTATAAATAACATCATACATGAAATATATTAATTTCTCAAGAAGTAACAACAACATTTTAAATTCAAAGGTAACAGGTTGTATTTTGTAACTGATGTTTATTGCTCATGTTATCTGTAGATCTTGTTTATATTTATTTGTAAATAAATTTACATTATTTCTTCGTACATGAATCTTTGAGTCTTTCAATAAGTTATTATATGGACTGTTGAAATGATCTTCCTCGCAATTTTGTACACATTATTACAGAAACCAGATAGCCATCGATTCCAAATGATTTGTCTCTCAGACATAAGTATTGATGTCTACAAACAGACAAGAGAAACATTCTAGCTATTTGCACATCCCCACAATTTATGTTGTTCATACAATTGAACCTCGTTCTGGGAAAACTGGGCTTAATACATGTGCGTGAAGTGTCGTCCATGATAAGCCTGTGCAGTCTGGGACTTTCCGCTTTTATGACATTTTTCGTTTTAATGAAGTCTCTTCTTAGCAAAAATCCAATTTAGACGGAAAGTGTCGTCCCTGATTAGCCTGTGCGGACTGTACGACACTTTACACACATGCATTATTCCCAGTTTTCTCAGAACATGACTCAATTGAACCTCGTTCTGGGAAAACTGGGCCTAATACATATGGGTTAAGTGTCGTCCCATGGTAAGCATGGGCAGTATGCACAGTCTAATCAGGGACTGCACTTTCCGCCTTTACTGGATTTTTCATTTAAAAAGACTTCCTTGAAATGAAAAATTCCATACGGACTCGTATGTGTCTTTTTACGTGTTAATGCTTCTTATAAATTGGAATTTTGAAACCATAGAAATATTTAAACTGTATATTTGTTGATTCACCGCACAGTCTAAACCCCGAGTGAAATATGCAACTCTTTAAGCCAATAACTATCAGTTACCGTAAATCATTTAGTACAAAAAGGATAAAAAGTATTGACATTTAACAGCGACGCTCGGCGTCACAATAAATTTTAATTAAGACATTTAATTTGGCTACGTTTATCCCAGTAATTTCACACTTTTCTACGCACTCGTCAAATCTGTTTTAACTTAACAAAAGCTACCGATTAACGGAACATACACTGACGGAGTATCTTGATTTCACTTGGGAATTTACCACCGACAAACATATAAACATTATAAATGTCGTAGTAACACGTTCAACTTAATAAGAATCCACGTAATACAACTAAACAAGGAAACTCTGTCACATAAAAGTAACACTTCAGTTGTGTCGTGTCTGTCAAACATTGTCGCTAACATCATACACTTGGCGGGTTTGTATTGTTTTTCAATTGAAATCGTTGTCACGCAATCTCATTGGGTCGCACAGCCTCTGCTCGGATGCAACACGGACGCCATACGATATCCCGAGTAGTGAGACCATAAGCTGTGCGGACACCCCAGCGAGTGTACCTTTCCCGCACCAAATTGTCATCACATGTTCATGTCATGTCGTATACAGTTCTTGGCTACGTTTTTATGAGTCCAAATCAATGTTCGCAACTTTTCTTTTCGGAAGCCAATTTTCACGAAGCGCCATTCGTGCTTTCTTTCTGTTTTATTTTGGATATTAAATTTCAAAAGGGACGAGGTAACTTATTGTTATATCGATTTTGCCTAGAGCATCGAAAAAAGTCACTCCTTTTAAATAGCAGTAACCTAGCTAATATCACTACGTTTAAATACCCGACTGCTATTTTACAAATTCAATAAATTATTTGTAATTTGCTAGCATTTAACAATATCTTTACTGAAGAACATAAATACCCCGGTATTCTAATTTTGTCTGCTTATCGCGCATTTTTTTCATTATCTTATTCAGTATATAAGGCGTCCGTTGAATAACTGCATCCACATGTATTTGTTGGCTGTCCGGTTTTGCAGTGGTTGTTACGCTTCAATCCTCGGCGACCCGGTTTCAATCCCCGTTCCTGGAAGATTCTGTGTTTGACTATTGGTCACAATACCAGACATTTGGAGTTTCCTCCGGGTACTCCAGCTTCTCCAAAAACAACGACCACACCAAAATTGAAAATCTCTCAGTAACAACTAATAAGGTGGAAATTGCAGCCACTTGTATAATTAACAATTCGTCCCAACTTTCGTGAGTCTAGTCAGTGTATTAGGTGAACGTATTTGAACACACCCCGGGTCCTCACAAAATACAGCCTCGTCGCGGGAGGACCTCATGAACTTTGAAATACTTGTACACACACTCTTTATCCCCATAAAATCTGTCCGCGAGGGATTCGATACAGATAAGATGGTCCAATTATTTTTACGGATATGCATATCGTGCACACGCACCATCCAACAATGCAAATGTATGATGCATAAACTAATCGAGATGGAGGGTACACGGATACACAATTCACATTCACATACATGCAATTTAGTTGTCTTAGAGGGTGTCGAAAACAGTCACACTTAGGGTCGTTCTCCTTAATCCATTGGACATCTGCATTAAACGATAATAGACGTTAATATATGTGCTATTGTGTGTTTGATTCAAATTTTGTGTTCTTTTTATCAATGTAAGATAACAATGGAAAGTACTAAATAAAAATAAATAGATTAACAATTGCTGACAAAATGTGCCTGGTGTGTAAATCAAATGCATAATAGTACAGAAAAATTTTGGGAGATTATTATGTATTAACTGGACTATCATACTTAATATTAATCAATTATCACTTTGTGGCCCAACATCTTTATTGAATTACCGATGACATAGTTGTTTTCCTTTCTTTCTTGGTTTTCATGCCATTAACAGATGCAATTTACAAAGCTATAAGTATTGAATTAGTGAGGGTGAATACACCTGTAAACTTTGTTTGAAAAAAATGCATGTTACTTTGTACCGGACATTGCAGGTGTTTCGGATGAAATATATGGCCTTGAAGAAACCTACTTACATTAAATAATTACGGGTTCAGACCAAGAAAATTTGGGCAAAAGCGATTTGTTCTAAAAATAAATAAATGATATTTTCTAAGCATGAAACTTTCAGTTTTCAAAAAATACCAAGGATTATAGAGTTGTTGATACCAAGTACTCTTAAAGTGAAAAAATGATGATAATGTTTAATGCTGTTAATAATAAAAAGCATGATGATTAGGAGAATGAACAAGATGATTGCAATCATTTAAAAGATTCAGGAAATGTATTGTCATCGATAAGGATTATTGATGATGATATTCCTTTGATAAATCTGAAATTCAAATGCAAAGGTTGACGAAATATTAGAGCAGTTGAGGTAAGCAGACAAAGGGATAGTGAAGTTGACATAGTTAGTCCAAGGAAAAGTGATGTTGGGGTCGTGAGTCTTAGAACAGTGAACATGAGGTCAGTAGATAAGGGTTTACTTAATTAGAGGTAGACAGGCAATGAAATTTTAAAGTGGATGCCGGAAGTTAGATGAATAAAGGAATAAAAGTTGGTAATTGGGAATAATGAGGTACATGTAAAAAGGGAAAATAATAGTAAAGATGAGGTTTGTAGTCTAGGGAATAGTAAGGCAAGAAGTCTTGGGAATAGTTTTGCAAGAAGTCTAGGAAATAGTGAAGTTGAGGCCATTAGAATAAGGAATATTGAGGCAGCTATTCAAAAGAAACCCGGTAGTTTTGTTTTTGCGCCAAGGAACAACTTCCTCCCAATCCCGTTGAACAGCTGAGGATACACAAGGATACCTCCAAATGGCTTTCCCAGATGTCTTCCTCATTGGTGATGCCTCGCCACACCAAGAACGTCCTCGTAGCATTAAAAATAAATCAGGAAGCTACAAGTATGCTTACCTGTATTGGGTATTTGCACAAAAACGAGCGATGGTCAATACTGAGCTTCAATTTCTAGTTCATAGCATGATTTAACGAGAACAAAGCAGGGAAAAGGCCAAGCTCGCTCTAAAAAGTGATGCCTTTGAAACAACTAGAATACCTGTAAAAGACGATTTAATGCAAAATGCCGAGCTTTGGAAACTGGACCATATCAAACTTATTGATATTCAAGTCATCAATACCGGATACAGCTCCATTCTGGAAACGGTCAAGAGATGACGCAATAGCTGTTCACCGGGGTTGGGAGAAAAGTGTTCCTTGGTGCAAAAATAAAATGTCAATGTTAATTATTCTGTTCCAGATTCGTGCTCCACCGTATAACCATCACCCGGTAATTCACAACCTCTGTCCAGGTACGGAGAGCCTCTCTATCCAAAGTGACCAAGAATTTTTGGAGGGTCGGAAAAGAAATGTTCTACAGTATTCAAGCATCATGTCATTTGTGTGCGCATTGATTGCATAGCTTGACACAACGTTTTTATCTAGAATTAGATATGATGGTGATGCCTATTTTACACGGTTTGAATTGGGTGCAAATGCCACTCCACATGCTCATAGGCTGTATTTCAGTCATGAATTCAGTCAGCAAATGGACAGCTTGAAACAAAACATACATAACTGCCTCAGATTGCCAAAGACGAATGTTTTAATACTGGCTAGGATCTCATCAATCCGCTTGTTCAAGACACTATCCGACAAACCTCAGATCTCACACCATGCAAAGAATCCAAAGTCCATTAACACTGTTATTTTGTATAAACGTATTTGTTCATTCTGATACTAAAGTTTATTCAGCGTATTTTTTCACATTTCATATCTCAGACAAGAAATAAAACGTCTTGGAAAAATCGAATAATATATACAATTACATGTATTTGAAAAAATACAGCACGATTCAAACAACATTCATGTCCTTTTCAGTATACTATTAGTAAGCATGCACTCGTTAAACCTACCGGGTTTAAAATGAATAGTATAAGCCCAATCATATGTTGTTGGTAGTTGCGTGTATCTGAACACTGGACATTTTGGGCCTATACATTTTCCTTTACTGTTTATACGCCCCTGCGAGAACTTAAGTGTATTGACAAAGTCATTTGCAATTATGGAGACGTTTAAAGCAAAATAGAACTGTCTAAAACATTTTGTCATGAGAAAATAACCAGACAAGTAACATGAAACTACTTTAGCAAGCATGGTTTTAATTATTTCACCCAGCAAGCGGATACACGAGTACTATGGAAGATTTGTTGAAGGTCAGGAGACTCTTTTTCGTGCCTATTATTGGTATTTATTCGCAACTACAGTCTAGTGATCCGTACAGTGTGTGGTAATGCACTAATTCTGGTGTCTTTTGCTCGCTTCCGGAGACTTCGGCGAGAGAAGCCCTTCATCCTGGTTTGTAATCTGGCATTGGCCGATCTTCTCGTGGGCCTTGTAGCTCTACCTATGGAGATTGCGAGTAAAACATCATATGTGTTCCCAAGCTCACACAAATTCATCTGGAAAGTGTGTCTTATATACAGCACATCAGCGTAGATGCACCAGTGGTTAACTTGTTCCTGCTTTCGCTAGAACGGTTTGGTGCCATATTATACCCTTTTCAGTACCACATGCGATTCACAAAGAGACGGTTGCATATACAGTCAAGTTACCATTACCGGATCAGTAGCGTAATAAAGATTTTTTGGTGAAAAGCATTAAATGTTTTAAGACGTCTTTTACACCAGTTTGATTAATTATTACATTTGCTTACTGTTTTAGAGCATAGTCTTACTTTTAAGCGCTGGTAAAATGTATTTTTGATACCTTTTTTCGCCTCAGAATTCATGCATTAACGGATCAGCTGTAGCCATATCCACACTTAATCGAAACCATTCAGGATGGCATTTAACACGCTATTTGAACTCTTGAAGCATGAACTGTGTTGTTTACAATGACCAAGTAACATTGCCAGTTATAAATTATATTCATTGTTTGTTATTAATTGTTTTCTATATGTAATATTGTATCTTGACGTTCTTGTGTGAATTATCTGTTGAAAATCCTAAATAGATCGAAAAGATATGGGCATCTTATAAACCATGTAAATTGTTTGAATCGTATCTAATCATCGATATTGAACATTGAACATAAATAAAACATTAAGATTGAGATTATTTATTGAAATAATCAACAAGATTTGCATATATTGTAATATAAAATATTATCAATACGCATTATATCTCGCTTGATCCGTTATTTCCCTTATTCTTCATTTCATTTAAGGTGTTGGAAAATCTTGAACACCGATCTCCTGCTCGGCTAATAACTTTAATATTCAATTTAATTTGACTTTCTCGCTATATGTCACTCGGTGTTTCATCTACACATGTACACCATTTTAATTTTAAAACGCGTCATCTGGTTGGTTGTTCTCATTGTGTTGGCCAATGATATTGCGTTTTAGAACCGAGCATTCGATCGACAAAATATGACAGCAAAACACAGACATGTAGCGGGAAAAGTCGAATTTAAATGAATATTAAAGTTATGAGCCGAGCAGGAGATCGGTTAGTAGTGTAATCTCGTTGCTTTTACTGTCTTATAACGAATCCAGTTGCATTTTGTCGGCAACTGCATGGGAACATGTGTGTTTTCGATGAAAAAGGTCACGTCCAGTGTTCCACAATCTTTCAGCAATAGACATATAGTGCGTTTCATACCTTGTCAAGGCTTGTGTATATATAATCCCTATACGAGGGTTATTTTTTAAAACTGTGTATTTTTGTCAATATTCGTTGTTGAAAAGTCAAACCATACACAATAGGTGTACATTTAACAATCTGGAACCCCTGGGGTAAGCTCGGGGTGGGGGGTGGGGGGGGGCAAATTTATGATACTGCTGCCTGTGTACAGGTCAGCAAAACATACCGAAATGTTTTACAAAGAATAGCTCCGATTACGACTCTATCAACGCGTTTTAAAGAACAGGCCTTGAAGATGCTGTGTGCATACAATCATCTAAAAATGCCAACTATTTATCGCGATACGAAGTATTGAACATCAAAGTGATCCGCTATGGGTAATGATCCGGTAATGGTAACTTGACTGTACTCATTGATTCCGAATGGGTAATAATCATAGTTGCTAACTTTAGTCCAATGGTTGGACTATCGCCGGAGGCGGATGAAGATGTCAGGTCCGCACAGTACTTCACGAAGGCTTTATCATCGGGTTCCACGTTGTTATCATCGTTTGCTTGTTGGCGAGAACAATCTTCTTCATTGTGATTGCTCGAATTGCACGAAAAGCTATTCGAAAGTTTCGAAACTTTGAACATGTCTTAGATCACCAGCGCACAAGCAGCATGCTAATGGTTCCCGGCTTCTTCGTCTTGTTTGGGGATCTTACTGCCTGGTTGCGTTCATACCCGATTCCGCGAGCAGCGACTCCTTATTAATAGCGAAGGGCTGGTTATCAACTCTGGGCCTCTTAAACTCCTGCCTAAACTGGTTAGTGTATGGCGTCCGTTGCCATAGTTTCCAGACCGCTTTCAATAGTATCTTAACGTGTGCATGCACGCGGAAGAACTTCAAGCTGCTATTTTCTTTGAGATACGGTCTATAAGTAAAATCAATAGGCTCATAATTCAGCCTGATACAAATTGTTGCAGCAACTGTTCTATTGCAAAATGTGTTTTAAATGGATTAAATATGAGCCGTGCTCTGTGAATAAGAGGTTTAATGCATGTGCGTAATGTCTCGTCCCAGATTAGCCTGTGCAGTTCGCACAGGCTAATCAGGGACGACACTTTCCACCTAAACTGGATTTTTGATGAGATGAGACTTTCTTTAAAGGAAAACTATCAAAAAAGCGGAAAGTGTCGTCCCTGATTAGCCTGTGCGAACTTCGCAGGCTAATATGTGACAACACTTTACGTACATTCATTAAACCTTCATTTCACAGAGCGCGGCCCATATGTAATATAACTTTAAATTATCAACATTTTGTTCTGCAGTTATTTATGAAAACGATTTTTATTATAATTTTTTTATACGTTCATTAACTGATTTGAAACAAGCTGCTAACCTTTTTTCGGGCAAACGCTGATTTGATAACCATGTATGATAATGAATCAATAAATATTAGGGCAATATTGTGTATACAAACACTGTAAAGGTTTAAAAACAGTAACTATTTAGGCATAACAATTACATGTATTTTGTATCTGGATGAAACACAATGCGTATGTATCTTCCAAGTTGTTAAATCTTATATCATACATTGTTGTTCTATTGTGGTCTTTTTTGGCCTCAGAAATTCAAAGCTGGCTTGGTCGCTTTTGCGTAGTGGATATAGTAACAACTACCAAACAGAAACAGGAATCTTAACACAATGGCGGCAAACTATTTTATGCGGATGAAACACATTATTCGACAATATTTATTAAAATTTGCCACATTTTTATGATGTCATGCTTCTTGTTAATGTGTTCACCTAAAATATTTTTACCTTTAAACTGCACAGGCATCCATGGCAAAAAGAAAAAAAGTATTTCAGTATTTTAAAGATACGAATTGCGACATTTTCTGTATTATAGATACACATTTTATTTGCGATCTATATAAAACTATTAACTCAGAATTGGGCGGACTCTTTAATGTGTAATTTTTCCTCCAATTCACTATGTGTTTCAATTTTCTTTACAAAGAAACTTGAGTAAAAGGTAGATCATGTTTATCATGATGACCAAGGAAACTTGATTGTCTGGGCATGTGTACTATCTATGAGCCATACATTGATTTTCCGGACTTTTTCAACAATACTTTTCTGGAAAAAAAAGATAACATTGGTAATGATTATTTCTTTATTTAAGAGGATTTTAATTATGTTTTAGACCCGACACTGGATTAGGATTGCTATAAACCTGTGAATAAAAAACAACAAGACAAGCGGTTATAAAGCATATTGAAGAATGCAAACTGTCCGAGAGTTAAATATATTTTTTAATAAGATACACATGGAGACAAAAAGCTAGGCTTGTTTTTTCTTCTTACAACACTTTCAATTCCAGCATATCTCAATAAAAATATTCTGGCAAGCTTCCAATCCACTCAATCAAATGTAAAAATGTCTTAAAACTTAAACCATGGCAAAGGTTTATTGAAGCATAATAATAGTGTCGACTATTTAAACATAATAAATAAAAATAATTATCAAAATAAGTCAACAATACATGGTCCCCATTTTTATAATTGTCATAAAGTGTCTTATATAAAATATCAAAACATTCAATGCACGATTGATGATCGAATTTGTATCGATACTTTTCTTATGAAGATAAGAGGCAAATCTATAGTTAACATTTCCTACAAGACAAAATTTATATCGTAAACTTCAACTTAAACTCGACATATAAAAACTGGAAAAAATCTCTAACATGAAAATATTAAAAATATTTATATTTTGAAAGCAGAACTAAACAAATGTATTATGTACATTTAAAGGGTTTGTTATTAGGTTTAGAGCTGAATGGGTTCGAAATAAATATATAAAAAACACTTCGAAACTGTTTTGTAATCGTGTAAAGTACAATTATACGATACATATTTTTTACCAATTTATTCATAAACCAGGGGGGTAAACCAGCTATGAATGAACGCTGGAGTTATGCGGGTACTTTAATTGACGGTGTTCAGTCCTTTACCTACGTTGGTGTCTGCTTCTTTCCTTCACTTTCGCTAAGTAAAATGGCTAGCGAAAATGCAATTAAGGGGAAGCGTGCCATGAATGGCATATTATCGTCATTGTATAAATATGGTCAACTATCTAATTCGGTCTTCTTTAAACTGTTTAACAGTAAAATAAGTCCTGTTTTATGACATGGAAGTGAAATTTGGGGTTTTAAAGAAATTCAATGTATCGAATCGGTCCACCGACATGCCTGCAAAAGGTACCTTTGTGTTGGTGAAAAAACATCAAATATCACGAGCCTCGGAGATTGTGTTCGCTACCCTATTGTAATAACTTCACAAATTCGATGCCTAAATACTGGCTGAAAATAATAAGCATGCCCGACACCAGATACGTAAAAAATGCTATAATTTCTTATTGAACACAAACATAAGTCTCTACTTTAATTGGGCCAATGAAATTAAGAACTTACTTAGCACAAATGGATTTCATTACATTTGGATGAACCAGGATGTCCCAAACCCACAAAAATTTATAAATGAATTTAGAGAAAGGGCTAAGTCCCAATACTTACAGAACTGGTGGAGTATAGTTAATACATCTCCCAAACTTGAATTATATAAACATATTAAGTCACAATACGAACACGAATCATTCTTAGACATCCTATGTGTCAGTTTTGCCCAACTTCGTTCCGGAACCCTTCCGATAGAAATCGAAACAGGCAGATATCGCGGTATAACAAGAGAACAGCAACTTTGTCAAATTTGCAATACTGGTGAAATAGAAAACGAATTACACTTCCTACTCAAGTGCCCTGTATTGCAGGATATACGAAAAACATATATACAACGTTAATTTTTCATAAACCCAAATATGCATAAATTGTTTATAATGCTGTCAAGCAAAAATGAACAGACAATTAAACAAACTGCTTATTACATTGTTAAAGCACTTGAAACGCGAAAATTAATTCTTGATCTTTAATATAACCTAATTTAGAGGTTTGCCACAGGACTACGCTATATTTTCAAATGAATGTTAAAGTGTTCTTAAGCTTAAAATGTAGTCTCTTACCGAGTAAGCCCTATATTTCGTTTCGATAGTCATACTACTCGGTATACAATTTCTGTCAATTTACTGTAGGCCCTACCTATATTACCTAATTTCAGCTATTACTACTTGTAAGAATCCTATACGCTGGCTTCTAGATCTTTGTAGGTTATATGCAGGGTTTATACAGTTATATATCGTATATATACTCAATAACATTTGTATATGTGTATGTATGCATATAAATGAATATAACTATATACATGTGTGAATGTGCGTGCGTGCGGGCATGCGCGTGTTTTGGATGAAATATGTGAATATTTTTGCTCTACTACATGTAATTACTGTATAGTGTTTTAGCATGCTATTGTTAAGCATTGTTTACCACTCGACTATATGTTTAAATAATATGCCAACCATTTGTGCACACACCATTGTCTTGCATGAATTGTAATATATATGTATATGTGTCAGGGGCCGGAGGCCTATATCACAAATAAACAGATTCAGATTCAGAATAAAAACGGATCTTTCAGATAACCAATCCGGTTTTTCAAAAGAAACTCATTTTTACTATAAAACCTATGCAAATCTCAAATTGTAAACGTGTTAGATGAAGATGCAAATAGTTATGTTAATGACATACACATTCCCAAACTGTCATGAGCAAAGTAAAATAGTTTAGAAGGACCATTCAAATAAAAAGAGGCTTCGACTGTTTAAAAAACAAAGCAAATAAATATTAAAAAACTGGTTCATACAGTATTACATTGACTTTGTAAATGCTTTTAGGCCAAAATTTGGCACTTGTTTGCAGAGCTCTTAATTATGCTTTTATAAGTGGAAATGTATCCGTTACTTAAACGTAAGATACAATTAATTGCATTTCAAAAGGTATGCGCTCAAACATGATCTATATAACTAGGGTCAAATCCTTAAATTAAGGGCATCAAAGTCAATGACATAGAATACATATTGTCACAATTTGCCCACGACACTAATATACGTCTGGATGGCTCTATAGAATATCTCCTGAAACTGTAGATGTATTGTTATACTTCACACACTAATCAGAGTTAAAAGTTAATTTCGACAAAGTCTGGATAGGTTAGAATAAGTTTAGCTCCGAAAGCTTTAAACAAGATGGAGATTAAATCGGAAACTAACTACAAACTTTTGACATGCTAGGCTTAAAATTTCACATTTACCGTTAATTTGTTTTTATAAAACTAAATACAATGTAGTGAAAACTAACGCCTTATTTACGAAACTGGTGAATAAATTTTAACTTATATAGGCAGAATTCAAGTCATTACATCCTAAGCATTGCCGTTGTAAAACCATCTCTGTGTTTCCTTGCCAATTCCACCACATAATCTTTTAACAGAGATTAATGAAATGGGTTTTTTAATTTTGTGACGAATGGTTAACCATACGCTAACAAAACTATTTTACTAACATAGTATTCTGAATGAGGTTTAAAGATAATTGATCAGTTTTGTTTCGTCAGTTCTCTGAGGTGCTCATGGAACCGTAACATTGCCACTGGGAATAGAAAACGTATACATTTTAACGCTGTAGAAAAGAACCATTCAAAATCAGTTTGGTTGTTTTTAAAATCCATAATTCTGTAAACCAGGCATAGCAATTGGTAACAAAAGTGTATTTGTTTAAATCATGGTTTTAAAAATTTCTTCGGCGACTTGATGCACAATTCGGAACTTTTAACCTTTTTTAACCTTTTACAATTATGATGATTTTGCAATGTATTTTGCTTCAATTTTGCTTCAATTCGAACTATTTATTTTTCTAAGGAATAATTAATGCAGGTAAAACATACATGAAGCTCAGAAGCTCTTTTGACATGTGCTTTATGAGGCCGTTTATCCCACCAAGCCTTCGGTCCATCATAGAAAACAAAAAGGGTACAAAAGCTATGTATGAAATAATAATCGTACTCAACATGAGTATTTGTCAGTGTGCTTAAATAAATGGTCGACTATTTATATACATATTGAAGCAACAGAATGTCGGAATATTTTGTATAGGCCTTTTCATGTTGCACAAGACGCGATTTACAGTGGTTTCAATACATAATAATACATAGAATCATAGGTATTCACTCCTTCTTATTTAAAACTGGATATGCCACTTCAGCCAAATGCACTTTGTGTCACACTGAATGTAAAACTATCCACCAAATATTTTGGGAATGTAAGCATGAGAATAAATTAGCAGAAATGCTTTGTGTATTTTCGAACTTTTTGAATATGCCTTCTTTTATACTTGGGAATGCTAATACAATTATACCATTGAACTTCATGTTTGTTTTGATCAAAATGTAATTAATAATTGAAAAATGAACCAAAGTAGACCCATTCTTAAAGCAATAAAATCGTATTTGTCCTTAAATTGCCATTCTAATTGAAATTAAGTATTTCAATGATATACGTCGAAGCACCGAATGGCAACGATTGTTACCTCTTTACCTGTAGTTGTGATAAGAGACATAAGAATTCATGTTTTGTCAAATATTTTTTCAACACAAATTGTGATTATATTGTAATGTAAAAGCTTATTATGGTGAAGCGTATAAAATGTGTTGTAATATGCATTTACTGCTTGTAATTTCCCAGACCGAGGTTCATATTGTAATATGTATGCATGTGTGTTTAGTGTCCCATGCTGTATGCTAGTTTACCTGGGGGAAATATTATTGTTCTTTTCATTTTGTACGTCAGTCTTTAAAAAGGAAAGGTTGTGTTTTTATGACGATGATTATAATAAAATTATTGACAAAACGATCTTCAAAGTAAGCAACACGGAAGCAGTGTTGAAAGAATAAACTAAAATCCGGGCACAATAAAACAAAGTCATGACTCAATATAAATTAAAGATAATAATATAACTTATTTTGATAAAACTAAATGAAATAATCGTATCGGTAATCATTTGAAATCGTGTGAAATCCATCTAAAAGCACGAGCAGTCCCATCTATGGATGCCTCCATTTCTTCATGACCAGTATGACAGGAAATGACTTTTTATTGCCTCTCCTCCAATATTTTTAATATAAATATTTTTTTCCGCTAAAACATCGCCAAAAAGGTAGGTATGTGGGCGTATTATTTTTCCTTTGCATTTTTCAGATACACGTGGTATTTCTCAGTTACGTAATAATATGCAATTATATGCATAAACCATCTGACTCTTCATTTAACATTATTTGTGTTTTTATTTTCAGTAATTTTATAGGTAAGTTAACGAATATAATCGATTGAAGCAATCAGAATCGCAAACTAAATACTTATTTTTGCGAATAAAATCGATGAAGCAATCACACTCGCAAACAAAATGCTTATTTTAGCGAATATAATCGATTGAATCAATCAAAATCGCAAACTAAATAAATGATTTTATGTTTATTTTTCGTTCACTTGAATACCGTCCATATGCCCATTTAATGAAGCAAAAGTAATTTTTTTTTAATCTTACGTCCTGTTTCCCGATGTTGTTTGAAATTGAAAATGCTTAAACGGTATCTGCTTAAAGTTGCATGTTCGAACGTAAACACACACACAACTAAAAACAACAACATGCGCTATGGTTACAGAAGGACACAAAAATGAGTTCGAGCGGTAAATTATTTTTTTTTCTCCATTAAAAAAAAAAAGGTGCGGCAAATCCGACGACCAACATATCAATTTGGAGTGGCCTAGTGCACGATGATAGGGCGAATACCACAACTTTTCCGCTCACCGTCGAAATTTTATACTTCTGACAAGTGCACCGTATCCTTTTGACGAAAAGTAACATTGCGGACAAAGACAAATCCGGTAAGTAGGTGACAAAATGTTTTATTATAAGACACTGAAAAATGATTGGCACTTGCGAAGCACTCCACCGAATTTCTGAATCAATATGTCGTCTATTTAAAAGTTTACTAGTCGTTTTATATTTAGCATGACTTTGAACAAGTGTTTACAAAAAGTCGTGTCGCGCTCGACACCATTCGTACTTGTGAGAAAAATGTAATAATCCGATTATTTTCGATGTGTCAGACCTGATGTGACAGACTTAAATCATTGTATATATAAAAAGAACATGCCATACGAAGCTGTTTGTTTCAATATCTGTTGAAGGCCTAATTTTGGTGAAAACATGCATCACTTACATAAAAATCGATGCACCACTCAACACTGATTATAAGCACCGTATATATATTCCATGTAACTGAAATTCGTGGCACCGCTAACTTCTGCACGTGGTTTTAAATGATAAGCTATAACAAGCCATCGTGAGCTTAATTTATTTACGATTATCTTCCATTTATCAAAGTTACATGTCCCAAATTTTATCATGAAAATGATAACATGCTTGCACCAAAAAAAGGTTTTCCGGGATCGATTGTCTTGCTTTCAATTACGTGGAGGGCACATGTTTAAGTCTCATGTTTCAATTTATCTTTATTGTTGTGGTATAATACAATCATAATTGATAATTATTATTTATTGATTTCAGATTCATAATCCGTAAATGAAAAGCTGTCAAGCTACGATTATATAAAGGTATAGGCAAATGTTGGTGTAAAACTAACCGAAAGAAATAATAAATTAAGTTATCTATAGAGTGTGCATTGTGATGTTGCATTGGTTACATTTACTGAAATATGACTTTGGTGTTTTTGGCCAAAACCAACGGTATATACCAAATATGCTCTCGACTACTTAAATCAGAAAAAAGGGGTTACAATTATAAAAAACAACTTTTTTGAGACTGTCTATAGAAGCGTGTGAGTGCACGTCTCCATAGATAAGACATTACAGCGCGGTCCGTTTTTACGAGATGTAAAGGGTTCGAATCATATACATGTATAGTTATTTCCGTCAAGTATTAAAATAAATAAATTGAAACCCAAATATGTTCAAAGTACACTGTAATATTGCTTTGAAACGGTTTGTACACTTGTTTACCATCGTGATTCAGTATGAAGCCATTATTTGACATTGTTTTAATAAATATTGTGCTTTATATTTGTTAACAATTATGACCCCAAACATGAATCTTAACACTTTTCCGTGAAATAATCTATGCACAACTCTCCAGAATTTCATGGTGTCTTCTTTGTATGTCATCATTGAGGTTATCGGTAGACCGTACCACCTGACAGCATCCAGAAACAATAGCAGAGCAATATTTGTCAGCGGAAACTTGTTGTTACATACCAAATTGATAAAGTTACAAAAGTCATAGCATAAATTTGCCGAGTGTAATTTTTGAAAGAAACCTGGTAATAGATGTGTCACTTTTTCAGTCATGATTTCTAAACTGCTATTTTCAAATAATTTCTTTTATGATGATCTTGCTTTCTTGGTTTTCCGTTTGTGTGGAGCATTAACAATATTGTCATGGAAGGCTGGGCGGCACTGATCAGTTGGTGTCTCTGTGACATACGTCGAGCTGGTACATGCCGGTTGACGGTCGCCTGGAGATGCGCTGGTATCATATTCAGCACCGAGAGGAAAAAGGCTCCGTTTCTTGTTTTTTGGTTTGTTTAAACATACATTGGAACGTCTCTTCCATCTGAAAGAAAAAAATATCAGAATAAAGCGGTGCCAAAAAATCATAAAGATGCGGTGCCTTTACGGACATTGTTGAGCGGTGTCCATATTTCTATAATGTCAGTGTTGAGCGGTGCATACTTGCTAACACGTGTAAATGTAAAAATCACAGTTATATTCAATAAATCATGTCATAATGTGTTGTAAATTGATTCTTCTACCATAAAATACCGTTTAACAAAAAAATCTTTCAATTAAAATGTTTAAAATCTGCAAAAAATACGATTTTTCGCGTCATGAAAGTCACTTCTTTCAAGACATGCTCAAATTGTTTTCAAAGTTTTGAAGTTAAAAGCGACTCAATTTTGATGCGGTAAACGGCAATTATATGTAAAGTGTATACTTCGTTCGATGGAATATCTTTTTATTAGCAACTTACCTTCTATCTTGTTTTTTTCTTTCATTTCTATACTCGCCAAAAAGGTTGAGGCCATGTTTTTGACAGAACGATACGGTGCGCTTGTCAGAAGTATAAAATTTCGACGGTGAGCGGAAAAGTTGTGGTATTCGCCCTATCATCGTGTAGTGGAATTTAAGAAGTGTTTAACATCTTTTAACATCTTTATGAAACTGGAATACACTCTGCATTTACACTTAATACTAAAGACATGAACATGTCATAAACTTGCTTTAATGTTACAACAGGGGTTTTGCTGCCGATCGCCACTGTCGCAAATTGCGACATTTTTTTTAAAGTGGCGACACATTTTTAAAAGTGGCGAATTTCAAAACTGACACTATAATTGTAAACTGTGCTTATATTTTTAGAATGAAATCTGGTCTGATACATTACTGGAGCATATTAAGTCATCAGATTGCGTACAAACAAGCCAAATGGACCATTGGTTGTTATCAGATTGCTAATTGCCCCTTTGTTCCATATAAGAATGAAATCTTGCAAAAGATCATTTTTAATATAACAACATGTTTCCCGCTTGGTTGGACACAAACATTGTCAGTTTGAGTTAAAATCAAAATCAGCATTATTTATATTAATCTTCTGAACTCTTTGAGAATTAAATTTTTGCAATATAGTAATTTTTTATTTAAAATAACTAACAAGAAAGTAAAAAAAGAGAGTATATTTTTGAATGCGGAAATGCGGTTTCCTTTTATTTCAAAACGAGGTTAATCAACAGCATGTTAAATGTAATACTTTTTTTGATAAATTAATGTAATATTAATATGTGACCAGCGAAGCTATAAAATCTCGCAGCCTAGTCAGGAGTTACGCAATAAAATCACAAAAGCTTGCGCGGTTTTCTGGCGGACAGCGCAGCTCATGACTAGACTTTCGCAGACTGGGCTTGAGCTACGCTTGCCGAAATGCCATAAGACTCATTTTCGCATGACGCAGCTCTGGAAGTGTGATTTTTATGTTTCGAACGAAAACCGCGTGTTTATCAAACATTAACATACCATATATTTCGATTCTGAAGAAATAAACTCATAATATGCCATGTCAGGACACATATAATGTGATCTCATGTGGTAAGATAAGATAAGATATATTTTGAGTCGGCAAGACATAAAATAGACAACATAAGCCATTAAGGCTTTTGAACCGACTATATAAACATTTGTATAAATGTAACAAGTATAAAACAGCTACAATATGGAAATTAAATATAGCAAAATTAAGTTAATAGATATGATATGCATGCTAATAAGTTAATGAAATCACAGTATTACATTCTAATAGTTTTCATACTATTTAAAGAAATATTGTGCAGGAGGCCGCTGATCTTGATCTATAAGTAGATCTAAAAAAAAACTGCCGTAAAAAATTGTGATTTTAAAGACTAAGAAGAAACCAAACACAAAATGAGCTAAGAAAATGGGTAATGGGTAAAGACGAGGTATTAAATCAAAACAGATTCGAATTGAATTGGTCAGCAGCTTCCTCACAAATAAAAGGTTGCAAGTACACATAAGCAAATATAAAACTGACAAGCACAGCAAGTACACATAAGCACATAAAAAAAACTGACAAGTACACATAAGCATTTACAAACTGACAAGCACATCAAGTACATATAAGAACATATAAAACGTACAAGCACGGCAAGTACATATAAGCCCATATAGAACTGACAAGCACAGCAAGTATACATACGCACATAAAAAACTGACAAGTACACATAAGCATATACAAACTGACAAGCACAGCAAGCACATACATGTATAAGCACATATAAACTGACAAGCACAGCATGTACATATAAGCCCATATAAAAACTGACAATCACAGCAGACCGAAGGTAGTTATAGATTTTAGGTAAAAGCAGATTTCATGCTAAACAAAATAATAGTGAAAAATGTTCATGGTAAAATGTTCATGGACTGGCATCAAGCACATAAAGACTGACAAGCAAATGCAAGCTTTGGGTCGTATTAGAATTTAGGTAAACAGATTACTTAACAAATAAAAAATAGTAATGAAAAGTGAATAATGTTCATTTGACTGTCACTGGTGTCATGCAACTGGCTCTAAACATACAACATTAATGCATACATGTATACACATAGACGGGTACAAAAATAGGCCTAAGCATTTCAGCACAAACAACAAGCAGTACAGAATATTTATAGACAATAGAACTCAACAGGGTAATGTTGAACATGCAATACAAAAAACATAAAAAGAGCGCAAAAAGCACAATAAGCATGAAAAAGAAGGGCAGAGAAAGTAGAAACTACTTATTTTGCAGTATGCTGTACCTGTGCTGTAGCCCTGTCCCAGGAGCAAGAAGAACATTTACAGACATTTCCATTCCAAGACTGAATAAGATTTTTCAATTGATTATAATTTATGTTGGCTCTAAATTCTTCTGGGAGGGAATTCCACAGCACAGGGGCAGCATACATGAAAAACTGCTTACCATTGGTTGAAGTCTTTACGCTAGGAATCTGTAAAATATTTGAATATCTAAAATTTATTAACGAATTTCTTTTTACAACTAAGTTAGTAAGTACTACAGGCGCAAGCCCGTTAAGAATTTTGTAGGTTTCAATAGCCATAGTATGCATTTTTCTAATATAAAGAGATGGAATTTTAACTTTTTGAAGCAAATCATGGTAAGATGAAGAAAAATCATTGTAAACAAATCTAAGTGCCCTTTCTTGCAGTCTTTCCATTTTCTTTGTATTGTTTTCAGAACAGAAATGCCAGGCCATTGGGCAAAAATTGAAATTGGATAGTATAAAAGTATGAAAAACTGTCAATTTATTTAGCTTATTTAGATGTTTACCTATTCTTTAAATGATATTTAATTGCCTATCCGCTTTTTTACAAATATTCCCAATATGATCTTCGAAATTGAGTTTATGATCAATATCAATACCAAGATTATAATGGTATAATTGTTTCTCTGAGATCGCCTAGGTGAAGTGGATATGGTGTTCATCTAGCGATCGGGAGGTCCCGGGTGCGATCCTTTTTCTGGGCGCGTTCTTTAGATCTACCCCAAAGACACCAAGTGCTGGTTCTACCCAGGCCCAAGACTCATTGAATAGCCAAAGTGCGTCGATGCTCAACAATTGCTATTAGATTACACGTATTTGATAAGAAAGCAACACACAGGTTATATAGCAAGTTAAATGAGAGAATAGCTTTAATATTTGTGAATATTTTGTTATTAAATGCGATTTTCTCGAACACGTGCATAGTGTAATATTGCCTATTTATTCGATTAAAACGCAACTTGTGTAAATCAAGAACACTCCCGGAAAATAGAAAATTAGACAGAGACAGATGTACATTTAACCACTCTGTCTGCATCATAAACCACGCAACCATGGTAATAAACTGAATATAATTAATTCGCTTGTTTATTTGTAAGCCGTTGAATTTAATTTCAATTGGTCCTACTTGATGCAAATCCAAATATATCGGATATTCAGAAAATAACTTACCGATTTCGTTCGGACAGTTAGTAACTGAGTTACTCATGTTATTGTTGGATCAGAACAGAATCATTTGAACAGTATATTGTTTTGAAGAATAGATATTAAGATTCACCGCTTGATATTTGGTTTACTAAAAGCATTTGAATGTTAGGGACCGTTACGTCCTCGTGGCGATTCGCATTAAATACAGTCGATAGGTGTATAACGGATAGCTAAGGACTTCGAGTCTCATTTCAACGTAAACGCCATGCATTCAGTAATTAAATCATTAAACCTAGATAGACACATGTCTTTCCTTTTGAAACATGGCAGCGGTTTTAAATTTCCGAAAAAATATTATTTGTTTACAGCGCGAATTTCATGGTACACTGATTAGGCCATTACCGGATCCCTTAGTTCTTTATCGGATTACATGTGTATCGTGTTATTTCTTGAAATTTGACACAGCATTTGTAAACAATAATTGCAATATATGTACATTTCCAGAGAGGAAATTAATTTCTGCGTTTTATAAGACCAAGTTCATGGAAATCGCTGCACAATTGATGAAGTAATGGCTGTTCAAAGCGATGCACCCTATATTCGAGTTGAATACCTTGTTATATATATAGATTTGATAGTGACAAATATGTTTTCAGAGAAATCGTTTTTTCGTTATAATTTGAATAGTTTTCATCAAAAATGATGTTTTCACTAATTAATATCATAGCCACACGCTAACCACATTTGTATTGGACAACTTCAATTGAGTTTATATTTATTTTGAGACAATCCCCACATTACTGAATATTGGTCACCGCATGTCCGTTATTCACTAAATCCCGAGTTGAAGCTGTCATGCTTATTTTATATGGTACGCATCAATTTGGTTTCTGAGCATTCTTACTTTTGTAAAGGACACATAATACTAAAATATTACATCAATGAACATTATGTTTACCAAACAAAATCTGCAAAATTCAAGAAACCATTTGTCTGCACTTTTCCTGTCGTCACAAAAACGGTGCGTACATAACGTGACCTTGTTTTGCTTTCGAAAAAAGAAACAGTTGTAAACATTGAAACACGTCAACAAAACATGAATCGACTTAACAATGATAGACTTTTTGTATTCAATTCAAGAAAACTATAAATCTTAACATAAATAAAAGTATTTTGCAAAAAACGTTTAACTTATCCGTTACTCACTAAAATCCGCTATACACCAATTGACTGTAATGTGTTGTGTGATATGCCTCTTTGTGGGAGTGGTTGCAGAAACACAATTCTATAATAAAATATTTTAGCTGTGCTCTTTAGTCTAGGTAAAACGGGCTTAATGCATGTTCATAGTGTTATCCCAGATAAGCCAGCACAGGCTAATCAGGGATGAAAATTTTGAAGAAACTTCCTTTAAAAAATAAAATCCATCAAGAAGAAAATGATGTCCAGGATTAGCCTGTGCAGAATTCACAAGCAAATCTGGGATTGCTGTTTACTGACATGCATTAGCCCCACGTTACTAGGGCGCAGCTCATTTTTTTGTTGCAGGCTGGGGACGCAGGAAGCCTGCATTCTCTCGAGATGTTAATGTCAGAGTTCTTCAGTCCAGCCACCAGCAATGACAGAAAACGGGAAATTGGTAACTGTCTGTCTGATATCTTGGACTGAACAGAATGCAAAACCCTAATTGTCTGTAATTGGCAATTGAACAAATAGCATACAGTTCTTAAAATCCTTTGTATAAATTCTCAATTACCACTTAGATATGTATTTGTACGCATTTGAAGTCCCTATGAAAGTTAAATTTAATTCAAGACAATTCTTAGTAGATTCAAGTTTTAAAGGCTTTATTTCCAACTCTTAGATATCCCTTTCTTTCATAGTATCGGCCCTCCTCATTGTATCGTCCCTCTAACAAAAAACCTTCAAGAAGTGCTGGAAAACTATGTTTTTCAATTTTTTGAAGTTGTAATTTATTTGATGGTTATCCATGACTATTATGGCGATCATTCTCATAATTTCCGGTGTTCATTGGAAAGTAGGTCATGTTTATTCCAAGGTGATGCCATGTTTTTTTAAATAATGTAACACACACGCAAGTAGTTTGTTAATGGATTAATAGTTGCTTTATCATATGTGTTATATGCCGCTGATTTTTCAATAAAATGTAAAAATATTTTAAAAACCAAATGACCAAGTTACTATTTTTAGAACAAGCGTGCGCACATAGTAACAAATCTTAACAACCAATCAGAAGGGCTGATACTATGAGAGGGTCTGTACATTAAACTCATTACTACAGGGAGCTTAGTCTAGCAAGTATTTTGTCAAAACATTACCAATTTAAATGCAGTTTTCGTTGTTATGTCCAAGAATACACATTTAACTATATTTTGATATATAACACATGCGTTTTTAGCTCGACTATTATATATAAAATATATATAGTGGAGCTATCCTACTCACCCCGGCGTTAGCGTCTGCGTTAGCGTGCAAATGAAAAGTTTTCGTACTACCCCAAATATTTTCATTGTGCCTTGACATATTGCTTTCATATTTTGCATACTTGTTTACCAACATGACCCCAACCTATAAACAAGAGAAGACAACTCTATCAAGCATTTTTTCATAATTATGGCCCCTTTTCCACTTAGAATATGCAGCAAATGTTAAAATTTGCGTACTACCCCATATATTTTTAATGTCCCTTTACGTATTGCTTTCATATTTTGCATACATGTTTACACTCATGACCCCAACCTATAAACAAGAGCAGACAACTGTATCAAGTATTTTGACAGAATTGTTGCCCCTTTTATACTTAGAATATGCATATTATTGATATATTTATGTTATAGTTTGCATACTACCCCAAATATTTCCTATATCCTTTGACATATTGCTTTTATATTTTGCATACTTGTTTACCAACATGACCCCAACTTATAAACAAGAGCAGACCACTGTATCAAGCATTTTGACATAATTATGGCCCCTTTAACACTTAGATAATTTTAACATTTTGCTTAAATTGCCATAACTTTTTTATTTATGATCACATTTTATTATTACTTTGACAAAACAACACTTACCTGAATACCACAATGGATTCCACCCAAACAATACCCCACGCCCCTACCCAGAATCCCTTCCCACCCCCCCCCCAATTTTTTTTTTTTTAACATCATCTTATAAATTACCCCACCCACATTATAGCCCCTTCTCACCCCCCCCCCACCCAATTTTTATATTTTTTTCCTTTTTTTTATTTTTGAAAGATCGTCTAATAAATGACCACACCCCACATTATACGCCCATGATACTGTCAAGCACTCGAGTAGTCGAGCGCGCTGTCCTCTGACAGCTCTTGTTTTGTATTTTTTCCATTCCAAAATTTCAATGTTTTCAATAAGAGGGCCGATACAACGGATAGACATGATACTGATGAGCAGCAAACAGCATAAAACCTGAACAGACTGCGAGTTACTCATTCTGATTTTATTCTATTTTCACTTTGCTTCTGAGAGGGAGAGGGTTAAAATCTCTGTGTACCCTTTTATTAAACAGGTTTTAAGCAAATTTGAAATCCTAGTAAATTAGATTAGGATATGGCTGGCATGCAGGTGGTGTCAAACAGATTGAATTCGGGGTGTATCAATTTTAGGGCAAAGTCAATGTATTTCTCTCAATTTCTTTTGGTTTGATGGAAATTTCTGCATAGGTCAGAAGGTTGTTTACATGAAGACCTAGTTTACTTAGGATCACATTTGGGGCCAATGGAGTTAATGTCAAGGTCACTGTCACTGTTATAGAAAAACAGCAAACAAGTGGTTTGTGGTCAATTTTTTTAATGGCATGTACTGATCTGGATGAAATTTAGGAAAGATCTAGCTTGTGTGGAAATCTAGCATAGGGTCGAGCTCAAGTTCACTGTTTTCTAAAAATAGAAAAAAAAATCTGCTTAGTAACTTTAGTGTGGATGGTGGTATTGTGCTTAAACTGTGTGTGAAGAAAGCTTGGGGCGGCACAATTATTAAAATTGATACCTTTAATCTTCAAAATCTGGTTTTGTGGCACTGCCAGGTTTTTAGCTCACCTGAGCACAACAAGGGGCGAGGCATTTTTCCTTATATGGCTTTATAGGCTTTAGTAAAACCTTGTTAGCATTCTAGAGGCCACATTTATTGTCCAATTTTCATGAAATTTGGTCAGAAGATTGGTCTCAATGATATCTTGGATGAGTTAAAAAATAATTATGTTTGCTTGAAAAACATGGCTGCCAGGGGCGGGGCATTTTTCCTTATATGGCTATAGTAAAACCTTGTTAACACTCTAGAGGCCACATTTATTTTCCGATCTACGTGAAACTTGGTTAGAAGATTTGTTCCAATAATATCTTGTTATCTCAGGTGAGCGACTTTGGGCCTTTCAGGCCCTCTTGTTTGCATATACATTTTGTGGTTGTTTACACATGTTTAGTTTTCGTCTCACATTAAATGTTGTTTTGCTACATGCAAATTTTGTTATTATTTATGTTGGGTTGGTTGTTCATTTTTGTTTGTGTTTAGAGTTGCTGTTGAACCAGTTCAGCCAGACCAAAGACTGTTGGAAGCAGTGTCTGTTCTTCCTGTCCAACACTAGCAACGAGTTTGTCATGATGTACTGCCTTACTGTTCTAGAGGTAAATATTGTTGAGCCACGCTTTGTGAAAAATGGGCTAAATGAATGTGCATAAAGTGTCTTTCCAGATTAGACTGTGAAGTCCACACAGGCTAATCAAGTACAACACTTTCTGCTCTTTTGGTGTTTTTTGTTTAAAAGAACTGTCTTCTCAGTGAAAATCCGGTTAAGGCAGAAAGGGTCAAACTGCTGAGGCTAATCAGAAAAAAACTTGACGAACATGCATGAAGCCCTGTTTGTCTAAAGCAAGGCTCAATTGGATATCCTCTGTGAAAGATAATAGTAATATTACTCCAATATCTTTAATTGATTGACCTCAGCTGTTTTGTGTTTAGTGTGTCATGTTTGATTTGGTTTGTGACTAACATTATCATAGATCAAAGCGCTGAAGGCACTGCAGTTGTTCTCTATGCTTTCACCTATTCGGAAATACCACATGACTGATGTAGCAAAGTTCACATTTTAGCTCACCTGAGCACAATGTGTTATGGCCCTTTGTCCACCGTGCGTTGTGCGGCGTGCAACATCAACATTTGCCTCTAGAGGCTACATTTTTTGTCCAATCATCATGAAATTTGGTCCAAAGATTTGTCCCAATGGTGTCCTGGACCAGTTCGACAATGGTTCAGGTTGGTTGAAAAACATGGCCGCCAGGGGGCAGGGCATTTTCCTTATACGGCTTTAGTGAAAACTTGTTAACACTCGTTAAGTCCCATTTATTGTCCAGTCATCATGAAACTTTGTCAGAACATTTTATTTTAATGATATCTAAGATGAGTTCAAACATAGTTTCGGTCTGTTGAAAAACATGGTCGCCAGGTGGCGGGGAAGTTCTCCTTATATGGCTAAAGTAAAGTTATATTTCTAGTTCACTCTTTATGAAAATCGGTTTGAACATTTGTTCTAATGATATCTTGGTCTTCACAGAACAGGTCAGTATCTTTGTATCTCAGGTGAGAGACTTTGGGGGTTTCAGGCATTCTTGGTTAATTATGCATTAATATACTCTTCCACGACAGCTATAAATCAATCATAATTTTTTTGCATGTTTTATTCACACTATATGCCAATTTCTAAATGAATGTAGTTGAAAAACTGAAATCTCTGACATAACTGATTTGGTTTTTGGTTCATCATGATGATTTCTCGCAATGGCTCTGTAAACACTGTATAAATTGAATTTGTTTGAAGTCTGCATAGGATCATCACGAATGGCACTTTCCACTTTTATGGATGTTTTCATTGAAAGGAATTCTCTTCTAACAGAACATCCAGGTTAAGCAGAGAGTGTGGTCCTTGATTCGTCTCTGCAGTCTGTGCACAGGCTAACCTGGGACAAAACTTTACCGACATGCAATAAGCACAGTTTCCCCAGAATGAGGCACATATTTTTTAGAACCTGATCAACAAGCACTGGCTGGGCATTCATGTGGATGACAAGCGAGACATTCGTGCCAACCTGAACCAGTACATGATGGCTCACCATGGCAAAGTGCCAACCTTCATCCGCAACAAACTGGTTAAGCTGGTAGTGGACATCGGCCGTATTGATTGGCCTCACTTCTATCCAGAGTTCTTCTCTAGTATACTGCAGGTAGGTCAAACTGGTAGTGGACATCAGCGGTATTGATTGGCCTCACTTCTATTCAGAGTTCTTCTCTAGTATACTACAGGTAGGTCAAACTGGTAGTGGACATCAGCGGTATTGATTGGCCTCACTTCTATCCAGAGTTCTTCTCTAGTATACTGCAGGTAGGTCAAAGTGGTAGTGGGCATCGGCCGTATTGATTGGCTACACTTCTATCCAGAGTTCTTCTCTAGTATACTGCAGGTTGGTCAAACTGGTAGTGGACATCGGCGGTATTGATTGGCTACACTTATATCCAGAGTTCTTCTCTAATATACTGCAGGTAGGTCAAACTGGTAGTGGACATCGGCGGTATTGATTGGCTACACTTCTATTCAGAGTTCTTCTCTAGAATACTGCAGGTAGGTCAAACTGGTAGTGGGCATCAGCGGTATTGATTGGCTACACTTCTATTCAGAGTTCTTTTCTAGTATACTGCAGGTAGGTCAAACTGGTAGTGGGCATCAGCGGTATTGATTGGCTACACTTCTATTCAGAGTTCTTCTCTAGTATACTGCAGGTAGGTCAAACTGGTAGTGGGCATCAGCGGTATTGATTGGCTACACTTCTATTCAGAGTTCTTCTCTAGTATACTGCAGGTAGGTCAAACTGGTAGTGGACATCAGCGGTATTGATTGGCCTCACTTCTATCCAGAGTTCTTCTCTAGTATACTGCAGGTAGGTCAAACTGGTAGTGGACATCAGCAGTATTGATTGGCCTCACTTCTATCCAGAGTTCTTCTCTAGTATACTGCAGGTAGGTCAAACTGGTAGTGGGCATCGGCGGTATTGATTGGCCTCACTTCTATCCAGAGTTCTTCTCTAGTATACTGCAGGTAGGTCAAACTGGTAGTGGACATCAGGGGTATTGATTGGCCTCACTTCTATCCAGAGTTCTTCTCTAGTATACTGCAGGTAGGTCAAAGTGGTAGTGGACATCAGCGGTATTGATTGGCTACACTTCTATTCAGAGTTCTTCTCTAGTATACTGCAGGTAGGTAAAACTGGTAGTGGACATCGGCGGTATTGATTGGCTACACTTCTATTCAGAGTTCTTCTCTAGTATACTGCAGGTAGGTAAAACTGGTAGTGGACATCGGCGGTATTGATTGGCTACACTTCTATTCAGAGTTCTTCTCTAGTATACTGCAGGTAGGTAAAACTGGTAGTGGACATCGGCAGTATTGATTGGCTACACTTATATCCAGAGTTCTTCTCTAGTATACTGCAGGTAGGTCAAACTGGTAGTGGACATCGGCGGTATTGATTGGCTACACTTCTATTCAGAGTTCTTCTCTAGTATACTGCAGGTAGGTCAAACTGGTAGTGGGCATCGGCAGTATTGATTGGCTACACTTCTATTCAGAGTTCTTCTCTAGTATACTGCAGGTAGGTAAAACTGGTAGTGGACATCGGCGGTATTGATTGGCTACACTTCTATTCAGAGTTCTTCTCTAGTATACTGCAGGTAGGTCAAACTGGTAGTGGGCATCGGCAGAATTGATTGGCTACACTTCTATTCAGAGTTCTTCTCTAGTATACTGCAGGTAGGTCAAACTGGTAGTGGACATCAGCGGTATTGATTGGCTACACTTCTATTCAGAGTTCTTCTCTAGTATACTGCAGGTAGTCAAACTGGTAGTGGGCATCGGCAGTATTGATTGGCTACACTTCTATTCAGAGTTCTTCTCTAGTATACTGCAGGTAGGTCAAACTGTTAGTGGGCATCGGCAGTATTGATTGGCTACACTTCTATTCAGAGTTCTTCTCTTGTATACTGCAGGTAGGTCAAACTGGTAGTGGACATCAGCGGTATTGGTTGGCCTCACTTCTATTCAGAGTTCTTCTCTAGTATACTGCAGGTAGGTCAAACTGGTAGTGGGCATCGGCGGTATTGATTGGCTACACTTCTGATCAGAGCT